>NW_020185324.1:733434-751891 GCF_003031525.2 Neophocaena asiaeorientalis asiaeorientalis
GCGCGGCGGCGGCCGGGGCTCAGGGAGGCTGCAAGCCCCGCCCGCCGGCCGCCCAGGCTCTTCCCCTTTTCTCTCCACCCCCTCGCTCCATCCCCGCACGCCCTGCAGGGAAAGCAGACGGGTTTGCAGCAGAGGCGGCGGGAGCCTCCGCTGCAGTCGGACTGGGCGTCCGAGTCGATGCTCGGGGACAAGGCGCTCCGTCCCGCCGCCGCGTGCCTAAGACGGAGAGCGGGGCGGGGGCGGGCCCCTCGATCTGGCCGGTTCCTCTAGGGCTCCAGGGCTAGCCAAGGGCTTTCCGGCGGTGCTCAAAGTCTTGTAGCCCCGGAAAACAGGGCTGTTAGGATAGGGCTCCCCGCTTTCTCAGCAACACCTGGTCGCCTGCCCTCTGGAACTCTGCTTGTGCCGAACCCGCACTTAAGCACAGGTGTCCCCTTCACCAGGAAGGGACAAGCTAGTCTGAGGACAGCAGGTGTTCCCAGGAAGTAAGACCTACCAAACAGGTAGAAGTGGGTAGGCGAGGGGTCTTGGGAGACGGGACGTTGAGAGAGAAGGGACGTTAAGCACGGATAGGCGGTGATGGGGGTTCGGGCTAAATCTTACTGACAGCACTGAGTGGGCGTGGGGCCCTGGTAATCTCACCTGACGTCAGCCTAGCTGCGGAGAGGGCACGGGCCAGGTCTAAAGGGCTCTCTTGCGGGGCGGGGGAGGGGAATGCTATCATTGAAGCTATAGCTAAATGTCCTTAATTGGAACCGAAAAGGGAGCGGATCTCTCCCAGTTGAATCAAAGCAAGTGGTATTTCTCACCCTCACCCCTTCCTTCCACGTTACCCTTATTTAAAAAACAAATGAACACACTCATGGGAAATGTGGGATGCATTCTGTCCGAGCAAAGCCAACATTTCATGGTCCTTATCCTCAGATACCACCGGCTTGGCAAGCCAAAATGAATTTGTTTGAAAGGATACTCCGTTCGTTCTCAGCAAATGAAAACCCTCTTTTTCAGTTTTGAAATCCTTTTTACCTCCCACCTCCCACCACATGAGCTCAGAATGGAGTGCAATAATTCCTTGGTAACACATATCTGTTAGACTGTTTTTCCAGCATACTTCTTCCAGATGTGTCTAGCCATCACTGGGAGTTTTAGGGCATCACTTTTTTTGTTTGTTTGTTTTTGGGTTTTTTTTTTTTTTTTTGGCATCGCTTGTTTAGGACCCTGTGACTCGTGTCTGGTTTTATCTTACCATCCTAGGCTCGTCAAAGCTCAGAGCAAGAACACAAGTCTAGTCCAGCATATGCTCACTTTACAGAAGTAAAAACTGAGACCCAGAGACATTAAGTGACCAAAGGGCAAGACCATAGGTTCCATGACTCCCAGAAACACTGGACTAACAAAGTTCCATTTGGGGTCTAAAGAGAGACAGGTGGAGGAAAGAGAAACAGATCAAAGAACGCTTCATCTGCCTGGCGTGAATCACTGTGCAGAGGGCAGCAGGACAGTGCTGTAAGTAGCAGACTGCCTGGGATCTGGGGATGGTAATCCCAGTCTCTTCTCTGCTTCTCAGACGTTTGCTCTGAAATCCAAGGAGAAGAAAACAAATCTGCTTCCCAGAGAGGTAGTGATAAGTGAAAATGCAAAGTCAGTTCTCAATATTTCCTGGGAATGCAGAGGAGGTGAAAACAGGTAAAACCAAACTTAAAACACAGTGGCTCAGAGGTGGTCAGACATGCTACATACAAATGGATGCATACACGTGTATACACACTCCCCCTTTTCCATGAAGAGCCAGTTTGATTCCCTTCTGTAAAGCACAGATGCCAACAGGCTTCATTTTCCAGAAAGAAGTCACAAAGCAGACTCCCCACTGGCCATTTAGAGAGCTAACTCTATTAAACAGGATTTTAAGGAAATCTACCAAGAGCCTTAAGATCATCATTACTGTAAATTAATTAATGGAACAAGGGACCACATACCATGAGACCTGATATTTCTCCTGGATTCTAGCTCAAAATCTATCAACAGCAATTTGGGAAAGTCACCTTCTTTTGGAAATAAAACAGTATCACTACCATTATCAATAGTGGCTTGGCCATAAAATCTGGAAATACTGAAAAATCAGATAATGCTTATCTAATTGTTTTACTTGATTTCGAGTATAATTTCTCCAATTGATTTCGGATCTTAGTCCAAAATCTTAATAATGCTATGTAATACTCCCCTATGAGAAACATGCATAGATTTCTTAGGGTAGATTTGATAGCATTAATGGCTCCAATTAATGACCTCCCTTTATCCAGGTCCTTTCCTTCTAACTTTGTAGTCTCCTCCCACTCTGTGCTCACCCACATGAGTTACTTTGGTCAGTGGAACAATAGCAGACTTGATGTAAACGAAGGTTTGAAAAACGTTTGTGCAACAAAGAAATACACATCTATTAAATTTTCCAAAATCCAGAACACTGACAACACCAAATGCTGGCGAGTATGTGGAGCAACAGGAGCTCTCAGTCACTGCTGGAGGGAATGCAACATGGAATGGCCACTTTGAATAATAGTTTTTCACTTTCTTACGAAACTAAACATACTCTTACCAGGTGATTTGGCAATCATCCTCCTTAGTATATACCCTGAGTAGCTGAAAATTTATGTCCATACAAAAACCTGCATGGGGATGTTTATAGCATCTTTATTCATGATTGCCAAAACTTGGAAGCAACCAAGATGTCCTTCAGTAGGTGAATGGTTAAGTTGTGGTAAAACGGAATACTATTCAGTGCTCAAAACAAACAAACAAAAAAGAGCTATCAAGCCATGAAAACACATGGAAGAAACTTAAATGCATATTACTAAATGAAAGAAGCCAATCTGAAAAGGCTGCATATGGTATGATTCCAACTATAGGATATTCTGGAAAAGGCAAAACTATGGAGACAGTACAAAGATCAGTGGCTGTTAAGAGTTGGGGGGAGAGAGGGATGAATAGGCAGAGCGCAGAGTATTTTTAGGGCAGTGAAACTACTCTGTACAATGCAATAATGATGAAGATATGTCATTATACATCTGTCCGAAACCTTAAAATGTACATCAAGAGTGAACCCTAGGGCTTCCCTGGTGGCACAGTGGTTGAGAGTCCGCCTGCCGATGCAGGGGACATGGGTTCGTGCCCCGGTCCGGGAAGATCCCACATGCCGCGGAGCGGCTGGGTCCGTGAGCCATGGCCGCTGAGCCTGCGTGTCCGGAGCCTGTGCTCCGCAACGGGAGAGGCCACAGCAGTGAGAGGCCCGCATACTGCAAAAAAAAAAAGTGAACCCTAATGTAAACCGTGGTCTGTGGTGATAATGATGGTGTCAGTGTAGGTTCATCAGGTGTAGCAAATGTGCCCTCAGGTGGGGGATGTTCATAATGGAGAGGCTATGCATGTGCTGGGGCAGGAGGTATATGAGAAATCTCTGTACCTTCCCCTCAATTTTGCTGTGAACCAAAAAGTGCTCTAAAGAATAAAGTCTATTTTTAAAAAATTGTGTGCATTTCTGTTTCTGTTCTTAGAATTCTGCCATCACCAGGAGAACAAGCCCCCTGGAGGATGAAAGACCCTGTGGAACAGAGCTGAGTCATTGCAGCTGAGGTCATCCTTGACCAGCCAGCCCTCAGTTGACTGCAGAGGTACAAACAAGTTCAAATGAGATCTGCCAGGCTTGGTCCAGGTCAGCCGAACCTCCCACCCAGCTCATGGGTTCATGAGAGATATTACATGGTTGCTGTTTTAAGTCACGGCTTCAATTAATTATCTATTGCTGCGTAACACACCACCCCAAAACTCGTAGCCAAAAACAACCACCATTTCCTATTTCTCATGAGTCTGTGAGTCAACTGGGCTCGGCGGGGCATTGCCTAGGGTCACTCAATTGGCTGCATTTAGGTGGCCGCTGGCAACTGGACCAAAGGGGAAGGTCTGAGAAGGCTTCACTCACAGATCAGTTACCTCCATTTGCCTCCCCCGACCTTTCTCCTTCCACGTGGTTAGCTTGGACTTCCTCGTGCCATGTGGTCCTCTCAGCTTTGTCAGACTTCTTGCACGGCAGCTAGCTTCTCAGAGGGAGGAACTGGAAACAGCCAGTCCTCTTAAGAACTGAGCTGGGAGGTTCTAGAACATTACTTCCACTTCATTCTATTAGTCAAAGCAGTCACAAGACCAACCAAATTCAAGAGGAGAGGAAATAGACTCTAACTTTTGATTTGAGGGGCAGCATGTATGTACAGGAATTAAAGGACCTTATCACAGCCATTGTGGGGAGACTACCTCACCTCCTAAGTTTTGGAGTGGTTGTTCTTTTAAGCTATGGAACTTTGGACTAGTTACAAGTCCTTTCTGGACCTTTCTATGAAATGAGGGAGGTTGAGTTTCTCTATATTGCTAATGCCTATTTAACTTTTCTTTGGTGATGTCTCAAGGGCAAACTGAAGTCCAATAAATATCTAAAAAGGAGTTGCCAGAGGGAATTTGGGGCACATTGATCAACCATGGGCACTTTTAGCAGTTCATCTGTTAATTATTTTTCAAGAAAAAATTCTCAAGATGCCACATGAAAGGCATGCATTGCCTCCATGGACATCAAACAGTAAAGTAGAGGATGCATCCATCATGACTCCTCAAGGATCATCTTTCATAACATTGTCTTGTCTTCACTTTCTAGAAATTTGATTTCTAAGCAGATAAGAAAAGTTAAATGCTTAGCTGACTCCCCTATATAACTTGAGATGCTCATTTCAGAGGGTGCGTTTACGCGGGGGACCTTATGCTCTCTAATTTCAGGTTTGCTCTTAAAATTAGCAAAGACTTGAGAACCTCACCCCCAATTCCCTTCCATCTCTTCTTTCTCCCTGTACCATTTTCCTTTCCTCTAGCTATGCTTTCTTTTCCCGCTGCATCCTTTCTTCCTTAACCCTATAGCACTGAACTAGGAGTCCTAGGCCTGCTTAGGACCGTCCCTGCAACAGTGAAGTCTGCATTCTCTCTTGGCTCCATATTTCTTGGATTCAGATTCATGTCTGTATCATGAGATGCTCTGAAAGGTCACAAGCCTGACAGTCTATGATCCTTAGATGCTTCTGCAATACATACAGTGGCAAGGCTTGGAGGGGGCTCAATATTAAGGACTCAGAACCCTTTAGAAGGGGTACACATGTGTCTCAACCTTTCTCAGGCAACTCCCAGCACCTCAATACTTTTCCCTAAGGTTTTGTTTGTTTGTTTTTAATTAGAAAACATGCAACTCTACCATCTACAAGCCCTATCTATTTAACTCATTGCTCTTTACCCAGAGGTTGGTATCATCCTAGCTCTCAAGACCAGCTGGTGTTTTACATCTGTTAGCCAGAAACAGTCTGAAAACTGGAGGCCCAGTGTTAGCAGGCATTCAGGTCTGACCCTAAAAATGTTTCCCCAAATACCTGGTAACTCATCTAAGAAATATGAAAAAGAGCTGAGAAAGATTTCCGTAACTAATTTATACCAAATTACAAAATTATATGCATTGAGATTACAATTATGTGGAAAAAACATGCACGCAAGCAACTCCTGAAAGAAAACAGTTAAAAATTAAAGTGTGCTAGGGTAGGGGAATTCGAAGATTTCAAAAGTTTCGATGTTATGTTGTTTTTACATTTAAAAAATGCATATGCCATTACAACTTCTAATTTCTGTTGGCCTGTGCAACCTGTTTTCTGTTGAGTTCAGTTACTCCTTTTCTCTTCAGTGGTTTTCTCTTGTTACAAACAGACTCACATGCATACCTTTTCTAGGTGAATGTTCACCTTGCCCAGAAGTTCCAGAAACCACGTAAACTTAAGTGTTTGATTTGAAGACTGAACAAGAAACAAGAGAATGTCAGAATGAAGGGAAGAAAGAAGAAAAAATAGAGAATTGGTAGGATGGCACAGAGAACCAAGCGGCATTCAAGACAGCATTCTAAAGGCATGTGAAATTTATACACACATTTTGTATATCAAGTCTGAACTTGGGTTTTAAAGAAGCTGAAAGTCAAGGTCTTCATACGACAGAAGGAAACCCCTTTTTGGTTGGAGGGGCTAATTTAAAAGCTTAAAGTAGGGAAAGGAGGCAGAAACGAATCAGCAGGGATCCTCAAAACTTCGCAAAATCTATTGCAATTGTTACACCCTGAGGAACAGTGTGTCGAAATAATCTATCTAAGGTCACGAAACCCGGCCATAGAACCGGGAACAAAACCTAGGGCTGCCATCTTATCCCTGGATCAGGAGGTGGTCAGCAGAACGGGCCCTGGACTCTTCATGACTAAGCATAGGTTTTTCATGCCAGAGCCTCATTTGCCCTAAAATGTGAAATGCTCAGTTTGTGTTCTACCTCGTTGAAATACTAAAACAGTTTCTCATCAATAGTGAGCACATTTGACATTAAATGGGTCACAATAAAAGGGTGGTAGGTCTAGAAACAGTACCAAGAAATAATGGAATCTACAAGAAGGAAGGCTGAAAAAGAAGAAAAGGTAATGAATTCAACAAAGACACTTGAGCTTCCTAAATAGAGGCAATGGCTGCCCACCCAAGATGTCCTTTCGGTTTAACCGATGCTTTTCTGCAGCCATTTCAGGAAGGGTTCAGCTGCTTACCGTGAGAAAGATTAGCTCCCACCCTTTGTGGAGGGGCAGCTTCCGGGGCCAAGACTTGGAGTTTCTCAGCCTTGCTGTCTGAAGGGAGATGGTGTGAATTACGCTGATGACACAATAGATACTTGGTGAAGAGAAGCGAATGTTAACTTCAGTCAACCAATGAAGCCCCCACTAAGGTTTTTCAAGTCTTCTGTGACACCTCACCATGTGAATGAACCAGGAAGACAGTGTGGATTTTTGCTTTTGTTTCCCAAAAAATTTAGGAACTTTCTTGGACTTGGAACCATTTAGGCAGAACCTTACTAGCAAGCTTCTCCTCTTGGTAATATTTGAATTTGAATGCTTTGCTAGCAAAATGGAGCCCTTAGTTTGTCCACTTTTAAAAGATATAACCTGCAAGCTATCACAGAAACCTAGAATATTTTGCTGGGGTAGGAGACACAAAAAGCAAATGTGTCAATCAGGATATGCAAATGATGAAAGATACAACCCCCAATCCCCAATTAACGCGGACTAATATAATAAAGGTTCATTGCTTGTTCATGACTCTGTTCAACATGGTCTGGTGGTGGGGTTGGCTTCCTGCAGCCATTCAGGGACCCTGGGTCCTTCCATCTTGTGGCACCATTATCTTCAACAAGTGGCCTCCAAAATCCCTGCTGAACTGGGAGAGTGAGCAAAGGATTTAAGATGCCAGGTATGGAAGTGGTGAATATCACATCCACCCACATTCCACTGGGCAGAACTCGGTCCAGGGCCCCACCTACCAGTATGAAGCCTGGAAAGATATGTCTAAGTGCTGTGCTCAGGAAGAAGAGGAGAGCATGGGTGTTAGCGCTATATTTTCTTCCCAATGTGCTGAATTAAAGATGAATCATTCATCTTAAGTTTATTCTTGCACAGCTGTGATTGGAGGCCTGGGGGGAGTCTTTGGTAGTCAGATTTATTCTATGCTTGCATCCCGGTGTTTTCCCTGCATTTTTAGACGAGAAGCAGCCTGTTGTACGTGTGTAGTTTGGGATGGCATTGCTATCTTGGAAGCGTTTGTGGACATACATGGAAGCATAAAGAGTCAGCAGCCTATATTGTTACAGAAAATTGAACGCTTGAAGCAAGTGTATTTAAAAAGTGTCTTTCTGGAACTCTTGCCACAAGGAGAGGGCTATTGATTCCATCGTCATGGGAGAAAATGGAATCCGTGCAATCAGCTTTTGAAGTGGCTGCAACTGCAAACTCTGGAGCCTTTGGGAGGAAAAAAAAAGATGAAAAGAAACATAAGTCATAGCTCTATCTGCAGTCAGCCTGTCCTGATGGCATGAGTGATTTCAGAAGAAAGAGTTATAATGAGGGAAAGAGAAAAAGCATGGGACAAGCAAGAGAAGTATACTTGTTGTTTTTAGCACAAATACTCTGTAAGAAAAAATACAGGAGTTGGTGGTACCGTGGGGATTTACAAATACTTCAAGCCAGAAGGCAAAGCCACACGATGAAGATATAAGTTAGAAGAAGTTGGAGAGTTGCCCAGCTTCTTCCTACTGCATGAGACTCCTTTCTGTCTTTTCCTATGTGAAGTGGGGAGACAGCATCACACTGCAGCAAAAGACCAGGCTATGTCCTCGACAAGTTCTACTGGGTTTGTGTTTTCCACAGCTTGGGGACAGTATGTATTAGGTGTGTGACCTAATTTTTTCCCTTAATTCTAAAGCAACAAATATAAGACAGAAGCCCTCTCTCATGACCATTCTGTACACCAAAAGATTTAGTGGCATTTCCTCTAGAAACTTTCAGAAGAAATGGCTAAAGAGCTTTGTTTGATATGCAGGGGCTTATTTACTATATTATGATAAGAATAAAAGGCATAATTTGAAATTGCACGTATGCTACAACCTCAAAAAGTACAGAAAGTCTAGTAAAATATCTTGGAGGGAAATCTGCTAAAATATTAGCTATTATTGCCTTTAGGTTAATATCGTGTCTCCTTTTAAAAAAACTCCTTGCACTACTTTTTCAAATCAGAGAAAGATAAAGAAATGAGGGAAATGTTAATGTCTGATGATGAATAAAAATTATGCATGTTTTAAAATTTTAGAAAAAATTAGAAAAGCAAAAAAGAAAGAACTTAATTTTCTTCACACAGAGACCATCACCTCTAACATTTGGTATTTGCTTACCTTGCTTTACTATATTTTATACTATTTTTTAAAGGTGAAAATAACATGTGCACAGGGCAAAGGAGCTGAACAGACATTTCTCCAAAGACGGTATACAAATTGCCAATAAGTACATGAAAAGATACTCAACATTATTAGCCATTAGGAAAATGTAAGTCAAAACCACAACAAAAGGCCACTTCACACCCACTAGGATGGCTAGATGGGAAAGTCATCATAACAAGTGTTGGTGAAGATGTGGAGAAGTGAACTCTCACACACGGCTGGTGGGGATATAAAAAAGGTGCAATTGCTTTGGAAAACAGTCTGACAGTTCCTCAAAAGGTTAAACATAGAGTTACCATGACTCAGCAATTTCACTGCTAGAGTAATATGCCCAAGAGAAACGAAAACTTGCATCCACAGGAAAATGTGTATACAAATGTTCATAGTAGCATTATTTACAATAGCCAAAAAGTAAAAACAATCCAAATCTCCATTAACTGATGAATGGATAAACAAAATGTGGTATATCCATATAAAGGAATATTATACAATGGAATAGTACTCAGCCACGAAAAGGAACGAAATTGGGCCATTTGTAGAGACGTGGATGAATCCAGAGACTGTCATACAGAGTGAAGTAAGTCAGAGAGAGAAAAACAAATATCGTATATTAACGCATATATGTGGAACCTAGAAAAATGGTACAGATGAACCAGTTTGCAGGGCAGAAATTGAGACACAGATGTAGAGAATAAATGTATGGACACCAAGGGGGGAAAGTGGAAGCGGGGGGCTGGTGGTGGGATGAACTGGGAGATTGGGATTGACATGCATACACTAATATGTATAAAATGGATAACTAATAAGAACATGCTGTATAAAAAAATAAATAAAATAAAATTTAAAAAAAACTCAAAAACCAAAATGTGGTATATCCATATAAAGGAATATTATTCAGCAATAAAAGGGAATGGAGTACTGATATGTGTTACTACATGGATGAACTCTGAAACATTATGGTAATTCAAAGAAAGCCAGATACAAAAATCTACAGGTTGTTTGATTCTATTAATATGAAATGCTCAAAATGGGCAAATCTATAAAGACAGAAAATAGATTAGTGGTTGCCTAGGGCTGGGGAAATGGTAGTGACTGCTAATAGGTACTGGATTTTGGGGGGGGATGATGAAAACACTCTGAAGTTGATAGAAGTGATGAGTGTACAAACTCTGTGAATATACTGAAAAACATTGAATTGTACACTTTAAGTGGGTGAATGGAGTGGTATGTAAATTAATCTCAATAAAGCAGTTTTTTAAAAAGGAAAAAAATAACATACATATGTCAAAAAATTAAAACCATATAAGAATCTAAAATTAAAAGTAAGATTTTCCTTCCTACTCACCATCCAACCTCTAGTTCTAGAGAAGACCATTTTTAAGTTTCTGGTTTTTTGTTCTTCATGTGGCTCTCGTTTTAACATTAAATAATATAGTTATACTTTTGCTAATTGAGCTATCAAATTAAAAAGTATCTGACTTTCTGCTCTGAAAGAGAAGAAAATTAACATGGTTTTACTAACTCTCATATCCTCTCCTCCTTTCTGCCTCCCAATTTTTGTGTTTCTTATTTTTGTAAGAGTTTCCACTTTTATAATTTTAATAATATACTCAAGCCTCTATTTCTTGATTTATCAATCTTAGACACCATCTATTAACTAGAAGGAGGTAGACCTTAGATGTTTCATAACTACATAAACTACATGGGAGAAATTCAATTAAATAAAATAGTGAGTTTTATCAACAGAAGACTGCTTCCTACCCTGTTTAATTATGACATTCAGAACTTAAAATGTTTCTCAAAATTTATGTGAGAATTGCCCATAGTGTACAAGAACGCTGTGCTGCTTGGGGGCCAAGAATAAAGAGACCAAATACTGGCCTCACCTTAAATTCATCATAGTATTTACCCAATAGGCACATTATTTAATCAATTTGAAGAAGAGACCACTTATGCTGATGGGAAGCTGTCAAGCATCCAAATGAAAGTGGGATGATAACCACTGTGGCTTCCTTTAAACTCAGAGAGTCTGTGAGTCTGGAACTTTGGGTTTGTAAGGAGGATGCTCAGCTATATCCTGTTAGCACTGGACCTCGAGTCTGGGTGCTGTGGTGATTATCTTGGACCAGGTGGCAAAGAGAGGATGACAGAGTCTAGATCAAGATTGGGGCATCCTGTGGGACAGAGGAGATGGAGAAGAGTGGGAAGGGACAGTAGTTCTTACATATTCTATAGGTATCCCAATGATAATTACCTGAAAAAAAATGCTTAACCTCAGCAGCAATAAAGGGAAAATGCAAAGTGAGAGCTCTAAGGTACCTCTGAATCCCTGTGAAGGGACATGGAGTAGACATTGGCTGCCTACATCCTGTGCATCAGGCCCTGTGCCAGCTGCTTCTCCTGAACTATCTCATGCAATCCCCAACCCAAGAAATTAGTCTTATTTACATTCTCAAATGAAGCAGTTGAGGCAGAAAGGCTAAGTCCCTAAGCTAACAGGGCTGAGATTCTCCATGGCTCCAAATACCTTAAATTACTGAAAGCAAAGGAATAATACAAAACCCAGTGTTGATGGGGTTTTGGGGGAACAGATACACCAAATGAACACTGGCATAGTATTTTTAGAGAGCAACTAACAAAAAGCATACACTTATTAATACCTATGTCCCAGACATTCTACTTTGGGGAATATATTCTAAAAAAATTACATAACTTACAAAATAATGATTGTTCAAAACTATTCATTGCATTGATATTAATAGTGACAAGAAATAAACTCAACAGCCAACAACTAAAGACATTATGTTACAGACTATCACTGTAAGGAAATATTATTTGGACTACATTGATGTGCAAAAAGATGTACATGAATTAATTTAAGACAAAAAAAGTGGGACACCATAGACAGTTTGTGAAGAGTGAACACCACTATAAAAAACATTTGTACAACATGGATGTGTCATATTTGCACTGTTCACAAGTCAGTTCTGATTTTTTTGTTAATTGGATTATTTTTCCCATAGAGTGAAGTGCATAACAGTACATTGATTTAAAATTCCCAAAACTAATTTTGCACTCTAGGATTAAATGTCCTTCCCTCTCTGGAGCTGGGGTCCATTTGAGGGTTTGAAGAGGGGTGTGAAAGACAGGGGCAGCACCATGATGCTTCTGAAATCAAAAATGCATCACCCCCAAAACCTCTCGTGTTTATGTTCCTGAAGACTTTCCTGTTGGAAAGAGACTCTGCTGTGATATCGGTGATGCTCTCTAAGATCAGGGGGAAATCAGCAATGTCTTTGACCTGCCTCTGAATGGATCTGTTTATAAACATACCCATAAATGTTGTTCAGGAAGAATTTGCATTGAAATCCCATGCCTGCAGAAAGGACTGAGACATCTCGTCTTAATAAATCTCCAACCTGATGGAGGTATTACCTGTGGTCTTGGCATTGGCCTTGTATACTCCCACCCTAAGCCTTCCTACAAGCCTTTCCTCCATCCTGGAATGCTCCTGCTATTCACATCCCATGGGTCTTTTTTTTTCTTTTCTTTTAGATTCTTTTCCCACACAGGCCATTACAGAGAATTGAGTAGAGTTCCCTGCGCTATACAGCAGGTTCTTATTAGTTATCTATTTTGTATACAATAGTGTGTATATGTCAATCCCAATCTCCTAGTTTATCCCTTGCTCCCCTTATCCCCTGGTAACCATAAGTTTGTTTCCTACCTCCATGACTCTACTTCTGTTTTATAAGTAAGTTCATTTGTACCCTTTTTTAAAGATTCCACATATAAGCAATATCGTATCACATCCCATGGGTCTTTCAAGACCCCCTTAACTCTTCCTCTTTCGAAGGAGTCTTCACAGGAAGCCATCGCCACCACTTGTGATCCCCAAAGCACTTAGAGTACACTCACTTTTCTGCACCCGTTTCACAGTGAGATGGCAAACTCCCTGTGGTGAGAGGCCCCCGTTTTTGTAAACTGCCCAAACGACATCAGTGCTTACCAAGTGCTTTGAAATATGGCACAAAGTGTTCAATCAATATTTGTGAAGCTGGGACTTCCCTGGTGGCGCAGTAGTTAAGAATCCGGCTGCCAATGCAGGGGACACGGGCTCGATCCCTGGTCCGGGAAGATCCCACACGCCACGGAGCAACTAAGCCCACACGCCACAACTACTGAGCCTGCACTCTAGAGCCCGTGAGCCACAACTACTGAGCCCGTGTGCCACAACTACTGAAGCCCATCCTCCGCAACAAGAGAAGCCACCGCAATGAGAAGCCTGCACACCACAACAAAGAGTAGCCCCCACTCGCTGCAACTAGAGAAAGGCCACAGGCAGCAGCAAAGACCCAGTGCAGCCAAAAATAAATAAATAAATTTTTAAAAAAATTTCTGAAGCTGTCACCCATTTCTTCTAAAAGAGGTCTCTTTTGCCCAGGTTCCAAATTTTTCCTTTGCCAACTTATATCTTGGTTTCCTTTAGTTAGAGTATTAGCATTTCAATCATTAGTGTTTTGAGTAGACAGATGGATCTGGGATCAAATGTTCCCACTCACATTTTTCTTGAGACTTTGGGCAAATTTTGTAACTTTTCAAAGTCCATTTCCTCATTCATTAAATAGGGATATAAGACATCTTACAGGAGTACAGTAAGGATTAAAACTACTCAGTCTTCAAGTCTCAGCTTAAATATTATTTTCTTTGGGATCCCTTTCCTCATATACCCCTCCTCACCTCCAAGTCTCGACAGGGCAGTGTCTCTCCTCTGTGCTTTCCCAACTCTCTAAACCAGGGCTGTCCAGTAGAACTTAGTGCAATGATTCCGTTCTGGTTCTGTAATCTGTGCTACCCAGTAGGTAGCCGCTAGCCACATATGGTTAGTGAGCATTTTAAAAGTGGCTACAAAGACTGACAGATTGAATTTTAAGTGTTATTTAACTGTAATTAATTTAAATTGAAATAGCCCCATGTGGCTAGTGACCACTGGATGGACCACACAGCTCTCAACAATTCCCGTTATAGCACTTAACACACTGTGGTTCATCTTTCACAAGACTGAGATACATAGCGAAATTCATTTTGACTGTGATGATCACTGCTGTATTCATAGCACCTAGCCCAGGGTCTGGCACACAGGAAGCTCTCAGTAGGGCAGCCATCATAATCTTCAACAGCATCTTGTCACTCTTTGCATCCCACAGCTTAGATAAGCACACGCTGTAGATGCTCACTAACTGCTGCCAATTGACTTAATTGATTTCTAGGCTTACAAGCCAACCCATTATCTGCTCCCGGAGAATGTTCAAACAATGGGAGTTGCATAAATGTCTTTCTGATATATTTCCTTGTGTGCGGCATAGAGGTTAGAAGCATCTGCTTAGACTCAAACCCTGACCACGTGACCTCTAGTACGGAAACTTTCTATGCCTTAGCTGATTATTCCTCTGTAAAATGGGGACATTAATAGCCCTGCCTCCTTGAGTTGTTGCAAGGATTATATATGTGTGGAGGTTTACAACTATCATTTTATAGGAAATATAGAGATCAGAAGACCATGTTAAATGACATCATAAAGATTCAAAATCCAGACCGTAGGAAAGTCTTGTTGGGAAACAGAGGCAGGCATCCTGTGGTCATTAGGAAATAAATCTAAGAACAAAGACAAGACTCTGAGATTGGTAATCTTGCTGCAAGGGAGGCTAGGAAAAATATCTGGTATTGTCACTCTGTATAGTAAAGGGCAGGCTCTCAGGAGAGGAAGAAGTACTAGAGAGTGACTTTGTGTAGCAATCCATAATGTGAGCTCTACAGCCTTTGGTAAAACCCCAGCTGCAACTGCCTTCAACTTTGCATGGACCTAAGCGTGGGCAGAGTTTCAGCAAAGAGGGCCCCCAAGCTTCAAATTCTGTCTGTAAGATGTTGGTGAGTCAGGCACAAGCACTGTGTCAGTTAGGGGGTCTCAATTTTTCCTTGAGTGGCAACTGTAACAAAAGTTCAGGCCTTTACACATACTGAAATGAGAGTGTGAAAGTAGGGGTTGGGATGGGGAGAGAATGAAACAGTTGGAAAAAATTGCCTGGTTCTTCTCTTCTTAAGAGTTCCTTGGAGCCCCCAAAATGACAGTCTGGGGTTACCCTTTCATCTTCTCAGGATCTATCATTCTTAGGCTTCCCAGCTTGTTCTCCACCTTGGGTCTCCTGAAGTATGGCTGATATATTTCAAAATTCTGTTTTAGAAGACTTTTCTAAATCCTTTTTTATTTTATAAAATTAAGCAAAATAATTAGGGCATACATAAAACTACAAAAACAGTATCACTTCAACAAAATTCTAACTCTCTCCACTTTTGTACATCTATTCTGCCATTACCTTGGCCCAATGCACCATCACCTCTTGCTTGGATGACCTCAGGAAACTTTTAACTAAGTCTTCTGGCTTCCACTTTTGCCTCCTTAAAATTCATTTGCCGAACACTGTGCAGTGCGATCTTTAAACCAGTGGAAATCAGATTTTGTCCCTCTGCTGTTTAAAATATTCTAAAGTCTTTTTAATGTCTTAGAATAAAAGTTAAATTCTTTACTGTGGCCCTCAAGGCCCTACATGGTGTGATCACAAAATATACGTCTTCGGTGTCATTGCAGACCACTCTGTCCCTTGCTCCCCGAAGTTTCAGATACATTTGTCTTTTTCTTTCTGTTTCACGAACATGCTAAACTATTCTGTACTCAGGGAACTTAAACTTGCTGTTCCTTCTGCCAGGAAAGCCCTTAACCTGGATCTTCCCTGGTTGTCTTCTTTCCTTCATGTAAACCTTGACTCCCGTGTCATTTCCTGCAAGAGGACTTTCCTGACCATTGTACGGAAAGGTTTATGGTAACGATCTTCCATCTAAAACACACACATGCACACTGGTTTTACTCAATGTATTAATACATATGGGGTGAAGGGCTTAGAACAGCACATTGTTAAGTCGAGTATTTTTAGGTATTATTTTTTCCACTATACCACATATAGTCTAAATTTCTCTTGCATTTTTATGTATTTACTTTTCCATGGTTGGTTTACCTTCCTCGTTACTAGCTCCATAAAGGTAGAGACCTTGATGTTTTTGGTTTTGTTTATTTATATATCTCTAGCACCTAGAATAAAGCCTGGCACATAGTAGGTACTCAATAATCATTGCTGAAAACATGAACTGACTATAGAAAAAAATATATATGACAAAGAAAAAAATAGTGGAATATAACCACCAATAACTCTGCATAGGGGGATTTTTGCTTTCTTCTCTCTAGCTTTTCAGATATTCCAATTTTTTACAAAGATCATGTACTTTTCTGAATCATAAAAAAGAGTTAATTTTTGCAAAAGGAGTCATGTTGCCTTGCTGTATGAAACGTCAGTTGATCGATTTCTGCAGGCATACTGGAGGTTGCAATCTCTGGATCTGTGCTTAACCACCTCTTAAATCAGAAATCTTCTGACATTCTTCAGGAAGAATGCTCAGTGCTGTGTCCCTTAGTGTGTGAACACACATGCGGGCCCTGGTGAGAGCCCCCTGGGAGGTCTGACAAGTCTCATTCCATCAGCAGCCAGGTGCCATGTGACTAGCCACCTGCCTCTTTATCTCTAGCTCCTTAAGTCAGGAGTTCTGTTTGGCTACAGAGCTTGACACTGTGGAGGTCAGCCAAGGTCAGGGCTCCTGTAAGAATGACTCACACCCCGCTCCATGCTCTCCTCTGGGCACAGGCTGGAGCACGATGAACACTGTGATTTTCCATGCTCGGCTCCCAGGATGTGAGGCTCAGTCCCTGAAATACTGATCCATGCAAAAAAACTGAAGTAGCCCCCAAAGAGGGTGTTTGACATTTAGGGGAAAAAAAGAAGCTTTTACTCTCTGATCCTATCCAGTGTGGTGCTGATTTGAAGTTGACTGCACAGTGCAAATGTGCTTTTTCAAGCTTGTCCAAAGGAGGGCAATCCTTATGACTTTTTAAAAAAATAATGATTGTGAAAGATTACAAACACACATAGTGTTAATAATACAGTTTTAAAATTGCAATACCAGGGTGAAGCTTATTAAGATTCTTACATGCCTCCCTTGCTTTGGAGTCTCTTGCCTTAAAAAAAAATTACAGATACAGTATACCCACCCTCAATTCCATTCCTTTCCTTCCTCCCCAGTGTCAAACAGTATCATAAAGTGGCTGTTTATCATTGTTCCACATAGTTTTATATATCCATGTATACATCAATTTTGTTAAATTGTTATGATTATTTTAAGCTTTCATATAAAGGTTACCATACCTCACATATCATTTTGCAACTTGTTGTTCAGCATTATATTTACAAGATTTATCTTTATTGATACATGAGATGGTCAGTTTTATGTGTCAACTTGACTACAGTGCTCAGTCATTCAATGAAACACTGATCTAGGTGTTCTGTGAAGGTATTTTGTAGGTGTGATTAAACTCCATAATCAGTTGACTTTAAGTAAAGGAGATCATCCTAGATACTTTGGATGGACCAGAGTCAGTCAGCTGAAATTTATACTCCTATCAATAGGCCATGAGAGTTCCAGTTTTTCCACATCTTCCACACCACTTGGAGTTGTAAAACTTATATTTATAATCTGGTGGATGTAAAACTATTTCACTGCAGTTTTAATTTCTATTTCTCTAATGTATAATAGTGAAAAGCATCTTATTATGGGATTATTTTCTGTCCATATAGCCTCTTTCGTAAGGTGTTTGTTCAAATCTTTTGCCCATTTGAAAAACTGGGGTTTTTTCTCTTATTATTGAGTTTTGTAAACTCTTTATATCATAGATACAAGTCCTTTGTTGGATATATGATTTGCAAATATTGTCTCCCAGTCTGTGGCTTGTCTTCTCACTCTCTGAAGTGTCTTTTGCAGAGCAGAAGTTTTAAATTTTGATGAAGCAAAGTTCATCAGTTTGCTCTTTTATGGGTCATGTTGCTGGTGACATGTCTAAGAAATCCTTGCTTAACCCAAGGTTGCAAGGATTTTGCCCCTTATTTTATCTTCTACAAGTTTTATAGTTTTAGGTTTTACAATTAGGTCTATGATGCATCTTTAGTCAATTGTTGTACATAATACAGGATATGAGTTGAATTTCATTTTTTTGCTTACGGATGTCCAATTGTTCTAGCACTATTTGTGGAAAAGACTATTTTGTATCTTTGTCAAAAATCAATTGACCATACATGTGTGGGTCAATTTCTGGGCTCTCTGTTCTGTTTCAGTGATCTATTTGTCTATCTTTTTGCCAATACCATACTGTCTTGATTACTGGAGATTTATAGTAATTCTTGAAATCAGGTGGCATGACTCTTCAAGTTGGTTCCTCTTTTTCAAAGTTATTTTGACTAATCTAATTCCTTTGCCTTCTCATATCTGTTTTAGATTCAGCTTGTTGATATCTACAAAAAACTCTGCTGAGATTTTGATTAGGATTATGTTGAATCTGTAGATTAATTTGGGGAGAACTGAGATTATAACAATGAACATGCTATGTGTCTTTTTTTAATTTATTTTTTTACTGAAGTATAGTTGATTTCTAATGTTG
>NW_020185324.1:751961-872060 GCF_003031525.2 Neophocaena asiaeorientalis asiaeorientalis
ATATATATATATATATTCTTTTCTATTATGGTTTATCCCAGGGCTATGTACCTTTTGACGTATTTAGTTCACTGTTTCTTTTATCAGTGTTTTCCAGTTTTCACCATACAGATCCTACACATATTTTGTTAGATTTATACCTAAGTATTCTTTTTTGGGGTGCAGTTTGTCAGTGGTACTTTTAAAAAGGTTGCTTTCCAACTATGACATACAGAATGGATAAACAACAAGGACCTACTGTATGGCACTGGGAACTATATTGAATATCCAGAGATAAACCATAATGGAAAAGAATATAAAAAAGAATGTATATATGTGTATAACTGAGTCACTTTGCTGTACATCAGAAATTAACACAACATTGTAAATAAACTATTAAAAAATTAAAATAAAAAAGGTTGCTTTCCTGTTGCTAGTATATAGAAATATAATTGATTTTTGTATATTGACCTTGAATCCTGCAACATTGCTAAGCCCATTACTTCTAGAAACTTTTCCTTTGCCAACTTATATCTTGGTTTGTGGGTTTTAAAAATTGATTTGCAAGAGTCCTTTATATATTCTGTATATTTATTCATTGGCCAAATACTTATTGAGTGCCTGCTATGTATCAGGTACTATATTAGCACACTAATCTCGAGTCAACTTTGTTCATTGCTAAATACTTCAAGAAGCAGTTATTCATCTCAATTATATAAAGACGTATACAGTACCTACACATCCATTAAGTCACTTATTCAAAAATTTTATTGAGTACCTACTATAGGCCAGGTAATAGTTTAGCTACTGGAGATATAGCACAAAACACACACACAAAATGAAGAGCCCTGCTCTAATGGAGGAGAGAGACAATAAATGAACAAGTAAATAAATAAGCTAATTTCAGGTAGTGAAATGCTTTGGAGAAAATAAGTCAAGGTAATAGGACAGAGGGGACAGGTGAGAAGACAGAGAAAAAGGTGGTATTAGATACAGTGGTTGCGGAAGACCTCTCCCGAGGGGCATCATTTAAGCCAAGGCCTGAGTGAGAAGCACAAACTGAGGCAAGAGCCCTCCAGGAAGAGACAACAACAAGTGCAAAGGTCCTGGGGTGAGAATGAGCTTGGTGTGACTGAGGCACAGGAAGGGGGCCAGAGAGTCTGGAGTTTCATTAAGCAGGGGATGGTGGTACAAAAGAGCCTAAAGAGGCAAAGAGGGGCTGCAGGTAGGGAGAGGCCATGATAAAGGAGACTTGATTCTCAGTCCTTAGAAGATAGATGCCTGGGCCAAGCATCTCTGACACAAAAAGGTGAGTGAGACAGAGCCTAGCCCTCAGGAGGCCGTGATCTAGTGAAAGAGACAAACACATGAACAAATGCACTACAGTGGGCAAAGTACTGTAATTGAGGTAGGTGTGTAGGAGGAGTAGAGGTAGGAGGCAAGAGAGAGGTAAGAATGATCCTTTATTTATATTTTGTAAGATAGAACTTCTATAGCCTTCTATTTAAGCCCCAAAGTAGAAAAATTCCCTTAAAAATAATACACACACATATATATTATGGATATATAATATACGGTACTATCTTATTTTCAAATTGTGATGACTAGGTAGAGATCCCTTCTCTGTGCTCCCAATGCGCTCTCTGCTTTTCGCCATTCGAGCACCTGGAGAGCCTATATTTACTTGCTTCTCTGTCCCACCAACCTCCACGTTCCATGAAAACAGCAGCTGAGTTTTATTCCCCATTATTTCCCCAATGTCTGCCACAGTGCCCAGTGCATTCTAACTGCTCAGTGAATGCTCAGTGAAAGAGAGCAAAGCTCTGAGACTAAAGCACATTCATATTTTATTTCATTTGATTCTCATCACAATCCTGAGAGATGGGCAGGACAGGTGTGAGTATCCCATTTTACAGATGAGGTAACTGATGATCAGAGAGAGTAAGTAACTTGTCCAGTGAAGCACAGCTATGGTGTTAGGGCAGAACGTCGGGATCCCAGTGACCTGCCTTTTCCTAGGTTAGGGTTTTTTTTCCCTTTACCACCCCCCTATCCTATGCTGACTTTGGCGAATATGCCAAAGAACACGGAGGTCAAAATGATCGGCTTGCTTTTGTACAAATTCACGGGTATGTCTTCTAACCACTGAGAAATCTCCAGAATATTATAACTTATTCAATGATTTGTATTGTAAAATGTGTCATACATCCAGAAAAGTATAAAATTTTACAGTTTGAAAAACAATAAAGATCCATGTACGTATATCCTGGTTACGAAGTAGATCATTTCCAGCACTTGAGAAGCCTCCTATGCATCCTTCCCTAACCACGTCCCCTCCTTCCCACCTTGAAGTACACATTTAGCTTACTTTGGGGGTTAACCAGTCCCTTGCTGTTCTTTACAGATTTCCTACTTATACATATAACAGTCTCCCTTATCTGCAGGTGGTACATTCCAAAACCCCCAGGAGATGCCTGAAACCACGGACAATACAAAACACTATACATACTATTTTTTTTCCTATACATACATAAGCATGATAAAGTTATGTGAATGTGGTTTCTCTCTGTCAAAATACTTCCTTGTACAACTTTAATGCCTTTTCTATCTTAACTAAGCACTTATCAAATACTGTGGCCATAATTTTGCAGTTTGAGCTGCAACAGCAAAACTAGCATGAATTTCTTTTTCCTTCTTCACAATTTCACCAATAGAAGATTCATTCCTACCATAGTTCTTAGCCACCTCAGCATAAAATTTTCTTTCCTAGGGACTCCCCCGGTGGTGCAGTGGATGGGACTCTGTGCTCCCAATGCAGGGGGCCCGGGTTCGATCCCTGGTCGGGGAACTAGATCCCACATGCATGCCACAACCGAGTTTGCATGCCGCAACTAAGGAGTCCACATGCCACAACTAAGGAGCCCGTGAGTCACAAATAAAGAGCCTGCCTTCCGCAACTAAGACCCGGTGCAACCAAATAAATAAATACATATTAAAAAAATTTTTTTTTCTTTCCTTATTAAATCGGGAACTTTCACTTTTTGACATAAAGGAAGCACTTTACTGTTTCTCTTTCGTGGATTCGAATTGTCAGCATCACTACTCTTGTGCTTTGTACCCATTATTAAGTAAAATAAGGGTGACTTGAACACAAGCCTTGCGGTACCATCAACAGTCATCTGAAGACCCAGAAGGCTACTGAATGACCAACTGGTGGGATATGATGGACAAAGGGATGATTCACGACCTGGGCTGCACCTAGCGGAATGGCCCAAGATTGCCTCACCTACTCAGCAAGGTGTGTCATTGAAAACTTATGGATTGTTTATTTCTGGAATTTTTCATTTAATCTTTTCAGACTGTGGTTGACCAGGGGTAACTGAAAATGCAGAAAGGGAAACCATGGGTAAGTGGTGACTACTGTATGTATCTAAACAAAATATGTTTTAGTTTTAAATACTGAGTAGCAAGCACATACCTAGCTGTGTAAGGACAGGATGATCTTACCTCTATTAGACGAAGACTCCCAGGAAAAATAAGCGGAAGATCCCCAGAGCCAGAATAGGCCTTCAGGTTCCCTGGGAGCTTATGGGAGCCTTTTCTAGGGAAGTCAGTGGGCAAATGTCACATCTGAGTCCCGGGGAAAGAAGTGGGAGAAAAAAGATTAACACAGGCCTGTAACTCACTCCTTCCCCACTAGGGGATGCCTCTGTCAGACCATTGCTGTAATTCCATCGATGGTATTAAGGAGGAGAAAGATTTGGAAAGGGTCTACTTATAGAGTGTTTTCAACATGAATTACCTGCTCTGTTTAGATTGATCGCTGTAAATAAATGTGGAATTTATGGATTAAGAGCATGGCTGGCTGGAGAATGGGAGGGGCAGGGCATTTCCTAACTGTGTAATTACTTCCTACCTGTATAAATAAATAAAATATAAATGAAGTATAAAACTGAGGAGGGCCCCCAAACAGATATAGCTTCCTTTGAGAGTAACTGCATATATGGCTCAAAACCCATATGTAGATCTGACACCAAGATATGTCCTAATGTAGGTGAAAGGGACAATTTTGGACACTGGTGGTTTTAGGACCCTCCAGGGAAAGAATGCTCTGTTTTGTGCCTGTTGCTTGCCTGTATCTTTTTAATCGTTAGTAAAGTTTGGTGCTGAGTAAAACCTAGGATTCTCATCATCCCATCTGACAAATTGACGTTTTGTATGAACTCAATACAGATCACGATAGTGGGGGCATTTGGCGATATTGTAGAATCACCCAGATACTAGATGTCTACCAGAAATGTGGTCAAGGGAGTTTGTACTCTAACCTGTGTCTTCTGAATTCATCATGGATTCCGTCAGCTCTCAAAAACAAGGTAAACTACGATGAGATACCACTTCACACTCATTAGGAATGGCTACTATAAAGTACAAAAGCAGAAAATAGCAAAATAGCAAGTGTTGGTAAGAATGTGGAGAAGTTGGAACACTTGTGCTCTCTTGGTGGGAATGTGAATTGGCGCAGCCACTATGGAAAACAGTATGGAGGATCCTCAAACAATTAAAAATAGGACTACTATTTGATCCAGCAACTCCAGTTCTCAGCATATAGCCAAAGGATAGGAAATCACTATCTTGAAGAGATATCTGCACTCCTATGTTCGTTGCAGCATTATTCACAACAGCCAAGGTATGGAAAGAACTAAGTGTCCATCAACTGATGAATGGATAACGAAGATTTATCAATAGTGTATACACACTATTGATAAATAGTGAAATGCTATTCAGCCATGAGAAAGGACATACTGCCTTTTGTGACAACATAGACAGACCTTGAGGGCATTATGCTAAATGAGATGTCAGACAGAGAAAGACAAATAGCATATAATATCCCTTACATGTGGAATCTTAAAAAAGCTGAACTCACAGAAATGGAGACTAGAATTATGGTTACCAGGGGCTGGGGGGTGTGGGAAAAGGGGAGATGTTGGTCAAAGGGGACAAACTTCCAGTTTTAAGATGAGTAAGTTCTTGGGAATCTAAAGTACAGCATGGTGATTGTAGCTCATAATACTATATTATATACTTCAAAGTGACTAAGAGAGTAGAGGTTCTTAAATATTCTCACCACAGAAAAGAAATGGTAAATATATGACGTGATAGAGGTATTAACTAAGGCTATGTTGGTAATCATTTTGCAAAATATAAATGTATCAAGTCAACCCATGTACACCTTAAACTTATACAATGCTATATGTCAATTATATCTCAATAAAGCTGAAAAAATAGAAATACCATATAATCTAGCAATTCCACTTCTGGGTATGTATTCCAAAGAATTGAAAGCAGGGTCTCAGAGAGATATTTGTACACCCAGGCTCACAGCAGCATTGTTCACAATAGCCAAAATATGGAAGCAACCTAAATATCCATCAATGGATGAATGAAAAAACAAAATGTGGAATGTACAGCGAGTGGAATATTATTCAGCCTTAAAAAAGAAGGAAATTCTGATACATGGTATAACATGGATGAACCCTAAGGACGTTATGCTAAGTGAAATAAGCCAGCATTTTTATGAAAAATATTGTATAGTTCTACTAATATGAGGTACCTAGAGTAATCAAATTCATAGTTATAGGAAGGGGAAGGATGGTTCCAGGGGCTGGGGGGAGAGGGGATGGGGAGTTGTTTAATGGGTATAGAGTTTCAGTTTTGCAAGATGAAAAGGGTTCTGGAGATTGGTTGCACAACAAGAAGAACGGACTAAGCACTATTGAGCTGCACACTTAAAAATAGTTAAATTTCTGATAGTTAAGATGGTAAATTTAATGTTATGTATATTTGACCACAATTAGGAAAAAAACAATAGGGCAAAGCAGACACATTTGTGAGGGTGTGATAGGTGTCCCTGCTGATCCAGGGAGGAGGGCATGGAGGGGAGTCAGACCCGGCCAGTTTCACCTAGACACTTTGCCTTTTTTTATGTTTGTTTTTGTTTTTTGCGGTAGGCGGGCCTCTCACTGTTGTGGCCTCTCCCGTTGCGGAGCACAGGCTCTGGACGCGCAGGCTCAGCGGCCATGGCTCACGGGCCCAGCCGCTCTGCGGCATGTGGGATCTTCCCGGACCGGGGCACGAACCCGCGTCCCCTGGATCGGCAGCCGGACTCTCAACCACTGCGCCACCAGGGAAGCCCGACACTTTGCCGTTTAAGTGAGGACAGTGGCAGCAAGCATCATGACGGTGACAGCTCTCTTATCATGCCACGTTGTTCCGTCTGGACAGGTAGCCCTTAGCATCTGCTGCAGAGGTGTCACTCTGAGCTCTCCCTTTGACACATCCCTGGGGAATGCTTTCACCATTTGCTGTGTTGCATCTCCTGTTTTTTGGTATCTCACCTTTTCTAGGTGTACTCCCTCTTTTTGGGTGGTGTGCATGGGAGATTTCTTTCTTGATATCATACATTCCAGAAAAATCCTTCTTCCATCCTCCCACACAAAGAGCTTAGCTGGATATGGAATTCTAGGGCAGAATCATTTTTCCTCAGAATCTTGGAGGAATGGCTTCATACCTTCTTGGTTCCAGTCTTGCTGTTAAGAAGTCTGCGCCTATTCTAATTGCTCCTCTGTAGGGGAGCAATGCTTTTAAGATCTTATATTTGTCTCCAGTGTTTTTGCAAACTTATAACGATGTGCATTGGTGTGGGTCTATTCTCATTCGTTATATGCTGTATATCCTTTGAATCTGGCAATCCCACTTCTTCGGTTCTGGAAATTTTCACTGAGTTATTTTATCACTGATTTTATCTCCCCTGTTTTTTCTATCTTCCCATTCACAGAGTCCCATCATGTAAGCGTGAACTTTCTGGACCACCGCTCTTCTATTTTCTTTTCTTTTTTCCTCTTTGTCATTTTGCTCTACTATCTGGGAGATTTCCTCAGCTTTATCTTCTAACCTCTCTTTTGCATGATTATTTCGGCTCTCAAAAGCTCTTTTTCCAAAAGCTCTTTTTGTTTTCTAAATTGTCCTTTACTGTTGTATCCTACTCTAACTCCATGGTTGCAATAACTTCTATCTCTCTCCAGGTATTTATTTTAGTTTATGGAGATGAAGTTTTTTTCTCCCTGAATAGCCTGTTTCTTCCTAGTTCCATTTTTATTTGTTTGTTGTGATTACTGGAGGCTTTCCTAAGCTGTCTGGCAATCTTGGTTGTCTGCTTGGGTGTGTGTGGGGGAGTTAAAATGCTGATTGGTATCTCTTAGGGCATGGGTAGAGCTTATTAACTTCGAGCATCCCTCTAAGGTGATCTAAGTAGGCTTTCTGGGGGGACTTTGGTGCTAGTATCCTAGAGTCATTCCTCCTAGGCTGGCCAGGTATCTGTACCCCTACCCTTCCGCCTCCAAGAAGAGGTTTAAAATCCTCCTCCTGTAGGTAAATGTCTGGTCACCAATGTTCTGGAGGACCAGTGGGGAGAGGCTCGAGGTCCCTGTTAAGCACTCAGTACACTTACAGTTACTTACTTTCCTATTATCGACATGGTTCCCATTCTTACTTTAAAGAAAAAAGGAATTTGTTTACTGAATGAGTTACAAATCTTTCTCCATGAAGAGACAGCCTGATAGAAATCACTTTTGTAGAGCTCAGGGTGCTGAGATAGAGGAAGGAGGGCTAGGCTTACACTGTGTCTAGTGGACATCTCTCCTGAATTGTCTCTCTTCAGCTTCACTGGCAACCTTAAAAATCCGATGCTAGAAGTTTCTTATATGACTAAGCGCTTCATTTTTTATAAACTGTAAGTGCATGTCTTATGCTCTTAAAGTGCCATGCCCACTTGTTTAGTGTGAGCAGGTGAGGTGCATCAAATCTATTTACTATTGATGTGTCTCAGATTAATAAAGGGTGTGACTCACAGAATCTTATTTCCCCAGCACGAGCCAGGGATCCCTCCTATTTCCCAGAAGCAATATTTCCCCACCACTAACTCTGGGCTCTGAAACAGCTTTATGAAGAAGAATCTGAAAAATAACCGAACCTAATATGACTCTATGCAGAGAGTCACTAAGCACAAAAAAATCCTAGGTAACTAGAGGCCTCCAGGAACACCTTTGGCATATAGGGCAAGGAATAAGGCCACAGTGGGTTTGCTTGTTTTCATTCAAAACTCAAATGTTGGGCCTCAACTTACTGCCTTCCAAGTGTCACCCAGTCTTGAAAGATGAGAAGGTGGAGAAAGAAGGAAAGAGGGTTCCAGACCGGAAGGTATTGTCAGAGAAACTGGAGGGTCGGAGGATGAGGGTGGATTTAGAGTGAGCAGGGGTTGGCAAGAGATGAGTTAGCCAAGCCAGCCCAGGAGATGACCAGAGACAATAAGAGGGAGCAGGATGCAACCCCACCTGGGGTGACTTAGGAGACGGCTGAGAGCCAAAGGCACCAAGTAAGGACAATGAGATGATGAGAATGAAAACAGCAACCAAATTATCAGTACTATCTCCAATGTTCATCCAACCTCCCAGCAAAGCATCATCATCCCCTCAATACACATACAAAAGCAGAGGGTCCCAGAAACCCAGCGTGACAAAGTCTGGCTCCTCCAGAGCGTGGCTGCCTTCTGTTACGCCAGGCTGCCTCTCAATTCATGCCACGCTGCTCACTCATTCAGCCAGCCAGCCATCTACTACCGACAAACTGCTAAGCTGTATGCTGAGAACAGCAAACATTATTTGTCACTAAGTGGTAGAGATCCCTACATTCTTTTAAGATCCATTTACTTTCTCAAAATCTTGTTTATAGGACGGCTAGCACCACTCCAGCTCTTCGATGCTACTTTGAATGTGAGTCTTTCCTACGTGGGTTAATAGAGGCTAAGCCTTCCTGACTTAAACATCAGTTCACAAGTGAGGTCAGGGAAGCTCTCCTTCAGACGGATAGAATCTGCCACCCAAACCTGTCAAGAGCAGGCGTAAACATCTCCCTAGTGTAATGTAAGAAGTGTTCCAGGGATCCGAAGGAGTGCTTAGTGCCCTTAGCTGCTATTTAGATTCATAAGCACCTGTCACCAATGGGGGAAATGCCATTAAGAATCTTGCCCCTTATAATGGCAGCCATGCTATTACAGCCTACTATGCACTGAGGGATATGGACAGGGGTAACATTTCAGACAGGTCATGGGTGAAACTTCTTTTTTTTTTAAACATCTTTATTGGAGTATAATTGCTTTACAATGGTGTGTTAGTTTCTGCTTTAACTAGGTCCCATTTGTATATTTCTGTTTTTATTTCCATTTCTCTAGGAGGTGGGTCAAAAAGGATCTTGCTGTGATTTATGTCACAGACTGTTCTGCCTATGTTTTCCTCTAAGAGTTTGATAGTGTCTAGCTTACATTTGGGTCTTCAATCCATTTTGAGTTTATCTTTGTGTATGGTGTTAGGGAGTGTTCTAATTTCATTGGTTTACATGTAGCTGTCCAGTGTTCCCAGCACCACTTATTAAAGACGCTGTCTTTTCTCCATTGTATATTCTTGCATCCTTTATCAAAGATAAGGTGACCATATATGAGTGGGTTTATCTCTGGGCTTTCTATCCTGTTCCAATGATCTATATTTCTGTTTTTATGCCAGAACCATAGTGTCTTGATTACTGCAGCTTTGTAGTAGAGTCGGAAGTCCAGGAGCCTGATTCCTCCAGCTCCGTTTTTCTTTCTCAAGATTGCTTTGGCTATTCGGGGTCTTTTGTGTTTCCATACAAATTGTGAAAGTTTTTGTTCTAGTTCTGTGAAAAATGCCAGTGGTAGTTTGATAGGGATTGCATTGAATCTGTAGATTGCTTTGGGTAGTACAGTCATTTTCACAACGTTGATTCTTTCAACCCAAGAACATGGTATATCTCTCCATCTATTTGTATCATCTTTAATTTCTTTCATCAGTGTCTTATAATTTTCTGCATACAGGTCTCTTGTCTCCTTAGGTAGGTTTATTCCTAGATATTTTATTCTTTTTGTTGCAATGGTAAATGGGAGTGTTTTCTTAATTTCACTTTCAGAGTTTTCATCATTAGTGTATAGGAATGCAAGAGATTTCTGTGCATTAATTTTGTATCCTGCTACTTTACCAAATTCATTGATTAGCTCTAGTAGTTTTCTGGTATCATCTTGGTTGAAACTTCTTAAACATTAAGAATTTAAATTTCTTAGCCACATCCCTTCCCATGTCAACCCTTCCCAATGAATTTAGGGAAACATTTAGATCTTTACTATGATGGTTTTTTTTTAAAACTTTTATTTGCATTTATTTTTTTACAGCATTTATTCCTGGGCCATCAGTTTTTGCTACTTCAGTTTCTTCTGGGATATCTTTTTCTTCTGTGCAACCTCCTGTTCCGGTTTAGGAACAATCTGTTCTTTTTCAGTAAGGATCATCTCAATGTGGCGGGGAGATCTCATGTATGGGTTGATTTGACCATGAGCTCTGTAAGTCCTCTGCCACATCTCGGGGGCTTTGTTCACCTGTATGTGAACCTGTATGTGCTCAGTGACCAGAGAGTCCTACGTCTAAGCTGTTAACTTCAGCATTACTCTCTGCATTTTTGAGCATGTGCTGTAAAAATTCAGAACTCTTTTTGGGCCACTGACCCTGCATCCAGCCCTACTGTTTGGTCTGGGCACACCTACCAGCTCCACCATTGTGACAATGGAATGGCACACATTGCTTCTGTAAAGTGACATCCTTCAGATACTTGGTGCTTTTCGGATGCGGTTTCACAAATATTCTTGAAGTGAACACAGATTTGAACCTCTTGACTTGCATGATTTTGTGGGGTTTTCTGGGTCAAGTGAATGGCAAACCATTTTTAGAGGTCACCTCAGGCTGCTTACTTGAAAAGGATACCATGATGCTTCTTGAAGCTCTCACCTACCAATCCTGGTTTGCTAAGCTCCAGCTACACCGGTCTCTTCCTTGAATTCCCAAGTAGGGTTTGCCAGTGTGGTTACACTTCCTGGAATGCTCTCCCCCAACTCTTTCCAGAGTTGTTCCTCTTTTTTTTTTTAATGGCTGTCTTCAGAATCTTTTTTTAAAAAATTAAGTACAGGGCTTCCTTGGTGGCGCAGTGGTTAAGAATCCGCCTGCCAATGCAGGGGACATGGGTTCGAGCCCTGGTCCGGGAAGATCCCACATGCCGCGGAGCAACTAAGCCCGTGTGGCACAACTACTGAGCCTGTGATCTAGAGCCTGAGTGCCACAACTACTGAGTCCACGTGCCACAACTATTGAAGCCTGCGTGCCTAGAGCCCGTGCTCCACAACAAGAGAAGCCACCACAACAAGAAGCCCGCGCACCGCAACCAAGAGTACCCCTGCTCTGCAACCAGGAGTAGCCCCCGCTCACTGCAACTAGAGAAAGCCTGCGCACAGCAACGAAGACCCAACACAGCCAAAAATAAAAAATAAATAAAATAAAATAAATTTAAAAAATTAAGTACAGTTAATTTACAACATTGTGTTAGTTTCAGGTGTACAGCACAGTGATTCGATTATACATATATAAGATCGTACAGAAAAACCCGAACGAAATTTTTGGCCAACCCAATATATATTTTTTTCAATACTTTTCCATTATAGGTTATTACAAGATACTGAATATAGTTCCCTGTGCTCTACAGTAAATCCTTGTTGCTTATTTTATATATGGTAGTGTGTATCTGTTAATCCCATACTCCTAATTTATCCCTCCCCCACCTCCTTTCCCCTTTGGTAACTATATATTTGTTTTCTATGTCTATGAGGCTGTTTCTGTTTTGTAAATAAGTTCATTTATATCATATTCTAGATTCCACATATAGGTGATATCACATGATATTTGTCTTTCTCTGTCTGGCTTACTTCATTTAGTATGATAATCTCTAGGTCCATCCATGTTGCTGCAAATGGCATTATTTCATTCTTTTTTTTTTTTTAGTGGACACTTAGGTTGCTTCCATGTCTTGACTATTGTAAATAGTGCTGCTATGGACATTGGGGTGCATGTATCTTTTTGAATTAGAGTTTTCATATTTTCTGGATATATGCCCAGGAGTGGGATTGCTGGATCATTTATGGTAGTTCTATTTTTAGTTTGTAAATGAACATCCATACCGTTCTCCGTAGTGGCTGTATCAATTTACATTCCCACCAAGAGAGCGAGAGCGTTCCCTTTTCTCCACACACTCTCCAGAATTTATTGTTTGTAGATTTTTTTGATGATGACCATTCTGACCGGGGTGAGATGATCAAAACTCACTGTAGTTTTGATTTGCATTTCTCTAATAATTAGCGATGTGAAGCATCTTTTCAAGTGCCTGTTAGCCATCTGTATGTCGTCTCTGGAGAAATGTCTGTTTAGGTCTTCTGCCCATTTTTGATTAGGTTATGTTTCTTTTGATGTAGAGTTGTGTGAACTGTTTGTATATTTTGTAAATTAAGCCCTGTCAGTCACGTCATTTGCAAGTATTTTCTCCCCAGGGTTACTCCTTCTTATCTCTAAGCTCAGTTTGAATGTCACCTCCTAAGTGAGCCTCTAGTTCAACCATAGTAACTACAGCGAGCTCTTTGTGTAATCCTCCTGCTTAGTCCCTTCTTTCCATCACAGTATTTATTACAAATTAAAACAACCTTTGTTTATTTTTCTGTTACCTTTTGAGCTGATGTCCTTGCATGACTGTGAGCTCTGGGAAGGCATGGGGGTATCTGCCTTGGATGCCACTGTGTGCCCTGCCCTCTGTATACTGCCTGACAAAAGTAGAAGTTCAATACCTATGTGACGAGTAAATGAAAGTCAGATTACACACACACAATCATACTGCACATTCTAACATTGAATTGGAATTTCTTGAAGTCTTAAAATTCTAGGTAGATGCATTTCTATACAGAGGAATTTTGTTTCTGCCTTCTAGCAGACCCTCAGCAGGATAACTTCCAATTATGAGAATTCTATGGGATAATGCTTACTGATTTCCTTGTGAGCAAGTATCACTTACTGATATGTATATATTTTTCATGTATGACAGACTAGGTGTTGTTTCAAATGACCCACACAGGAGAATTTGTTCTGAATTCCTAAACTGCCAAAAAGGCAGACCACAGTGTCACATGGCTCTTTCCTCATCACTTGTCAAAGAGTTAATCCTTGTAGGTGTTTTAACTCTTGATGTAACAAACAGTGAGTGTTTGTTAGAAAACTGAATTACCTACAGCCTGCTTCCTGAAATGGAAAATTATTTCAGCTACAATACCACAGTTTTGCTTTGATTCTGGGATACGAACTATCTATGCAAATTAGTACAAACCTGCAGCTTCAAAGAATTGAGGCTGGACTCAACAAAACAGACTTTCCTAAAAATTCTCATAAAATTTAGAATTTGGAGCCACTGGTCTGGTACAGTATATTTTCAGGCACGTACTCTTTTGTGCCATTGCTAAGCAACAGGTGACCTTACCGTTTCTTTAGTTTGTTCTGCTGTGATTCTCTTCATATTCCTCTATTTTGTCTTGCTTTGCCTCTTTCTCTGGGACATTTTTTTCCCACTACTGCTTTGGTGTCAGTGTCTTCTGGAGCTCTGCCTTCACCTCCCTTCTTCCTCTGTACTTTCTCCTTAAGCCATCTGGCCACACACACTTTCATGGCTTCAATCCCCACTTGGATGCTAATAGGACCCAATTCTCCATCTTCAGCCTGAGAATCTTCCCTTAAGCCCCAGATCTATATTCCCACCAGCCTACTGAATAAATTGTCCTGAATTTGCTGCAAGCAACTCAGATTTGCCATTGTGGCCAAAAAGCACATGAAAAGATGCTTAACGTCACTAATTATTAGAGAAATGCAAATCAAAACTACAATGAGGTGTCACCTCACACTGGTTAGAATGGGCAGCATCCGAAAATCTACAAACAACAAGTGCTGGAGAGGGTATGGAGAAAAGGGAACCCTCTTGCACTGTTGGTGGGAATGTAGATTGATACAGCCACTATGGAGAACAGTATGGTGGTTCCTTAAAAAACTAAAAATAGAACTACCATATGACCCAGCAATCCCACTACTGGGCATATACCTGGAGAAAACCATAACTCAAAAAGACACATGCACCCTAATGTTCATTGCAGCACTATTTACAATAGCCAGGACATGGAAGCAACCTAAATGTCCATCGAGAGAGGAATGGATAAAGAAGATGTGGTACATATATACAATGGAATATTACTCAGCCATGAAAAAGAATGAAATAATGTCATTTGCAGCAATATGGATGGACCTAGACATTGTCATACTGAGTGAAGTAGGCCAGACAAAGGCAAATATCATATGACATCACTTATATGTGGAATGTAAGAAAAAATGGTACAAATGAATTTATAATTTATTTATAAAACAGAAATAGAGTCACAGATGTAGAAAACAAACTTTTGGTTCCCAGAGGGGACAAGGAGAGAGGGATAAATCTGGAGATTGGGATTGACATAAACACATTACTATATATAAAATAGGTAACTAATAAGGACCTACTGTATAGCACAGGGAACTCTTCTCAGTACTCTGTAATGACCTATATGGGAAAACAATCTAAGAAAGAGTGGCTATATGTATATGTATAACTGATTCGATTTGCTGTACAGCAGAAACTAACACAACATTGTAAATCAACTATACTCCAATAAAAATTAAAAAGATAAAAAACATCAAACTCACTTACAATCACTTACCTTCAAAGAAATTCCTGTGAAAGATATCATCACTCACGAGCTGCTCAAGCCAGAAACCTGGGGATTGCCCTCCACTTATCCATCTTCTTTACCCCCATATCTTATCATACCCCAAATACTTTCAGTTTTACTTGCTAGATATTTCTTGGCTTACCTCCGGTATTCTATGTTCTCATCTTTTGTTCAGGCTCTCATAGAATAAAAAAAAATAATGCTTTTATACTTTTAGATGAGCACTGTTCTAAACATTTGTATAAATTTCCATTTAATCCTGCACAGCTAGCTCATCAGTTGTTATTCTCACAATTCCATTTTCAGTTGAAGAGAGTGAGGCCCAGAGAAGTTGAGTAACTTGCCAAAGCTAGTAAACAACAGAGTTGGAACTTGAATGCAGGAATTTGCGTGAGTAACCACGGGATATGTGGCCTCCGTAGTCTAGCCTGGAATCCTGCAATTGTCTCCTAGCTGCTCCTGCTGCCTCTTCTTTCTCCTTCTAAGACCTTTCACATAGCCACCCAAAGGATCCCTCAATAATGCAAATTGGATTAAACTTGCTTCACCCATTCAGTGGTTCCTCATCTCCTGGAAGGTGAAGCCCAAACTTCTTGGCATGACCTGCATTGCCCTTCACAATTTTTGTCCACCTGAACTCTCTGAGACCTGTCCCTGGAATTCAGTCATACACATAATCTAGGAGCTGATCTTACCCTCTGTAATGTCCTCCACAGGCCCACTCCCGACCCCTTATCGTCCTGGTAAACACCACTCCAGCCTTCAAGATTCAAATATCACCCCTTCCTTATTTCCTTTTCTGAAAAATAAAGTGTTCATTCCTTTGACTTCCCTTATCACCTGTATTAATCAATAGGAAGTGTCTCGTTGCAATATCATTATTTGTTAGTAGCCACATCTCTAACCTGCACTGCGAGATTCTTGAGGGAGGGACAATGTTACACACTACTTTATGTGCCAGACATCCTTGGTGACTGTACAGTTCCTGGCACATAGTAGGTGTTCATCAAACACTTAGCTATGGTTTAAGTGGTAAGAAACTTGGATCTGAGAGTATGGAAAGCAATAGCTTAAACAGTAGAGTAGAATCTGCCCAAGGAATTTTATCTGAATAATTCCTAGAAATTTCCAATTATCCATCTAATACTTGATTCTTTGCTACCAAATTCACTCATTTAATAGACATTTCTTGAGTGTCTATTATATGTCAGTACCATGCTAAGATGAAGGTAACACAAAGAAAAACAAGGCACAGCGTCTATTTATGATAAGAACAAGTACTTTCAGGGGCTTAGTCTAAGTGTGGGGAACTCAAAAAATAACAGGCAGTATCCATGCAGTGTGACAGGAGCCATGGACAGGGAGACACAGTGGGCTGTGAGAGCACAGAGAAGAGGCACCAAACCCAGTGCGGTGGGGTGAGAGGAAGCTTCTTGAATGGTGGCGAGGTCTTCAAGTGAAGAACGGCAGGGCACTAAAATTCCAGAGAACAAAGAAAGCACTGACTTTTCTGAGCTCTGATGTAACTCGATTTTGCCAGATAGGTAAGAAAGAGACAGAAGAAGGGCTTCGTACGTCATGCTAAGGACCTTCGGCTTTATCCTGAAAGTTGCGAGGTTTTGTCAAGGGTTTTAAACAAGGCAGTAACATAACTGATACGTGTATTTAGAAAAATCACCCCAGCAGTGGGAAGCAGGGGAACAAAAAGTTGTTCGGTAATCTAGGTAAGAGAGAATGAGATTCTGGCTGAACATCTCTGCAGTGAAGAATGAGCAGTAGGCAGATGTGAAATAAATTAGTGACACAGAATCAATACAGCCTTCTGCAGACTGAACATGGAAAGTGAGAAAAATGAGAGGGAGAAGTCAAGTACGGCTCCCAGACTGGTGGGATGACAGCCATTCATGGAGATATGGAGCACGAGAAGAGGGTCAGATTGGTTGGGGGGAAAACGAGTTCAGGTTTGGAAATGTTACAGTCCTAGTGTTACATCCAAGTGGAGATATCCCAAATTCAGGGAGGAAGAAGAGTTCTGAGCTGGAGATAAAGCATGAAACACCATCAACATGTGAATGTTGAATTAAAGAAGGGAGTGTATAGAGAGAACAAACTAGTGGTTACCAGTGGGGAGAGGGAAGGGGGCAGGGGCAAGATAGGGGTAGGAGATTAAGAAATACAAACTACTATGCATAAAATAAATAAGTAACAAGGATATATTGTACAGCACAGGAAAATATAGCTATTATTTTATGATAACTTTAAATGGAGTGTGACCTATAAAATACTGAACCTCTATGTTGTACACTTGAAACTAATATTGTAAATCAACTATATTTCAGTATAAATAAATAGATACATAGATAGATAGATAGACAAATAAATAAATAAAGGAGAAGGGAAGGACTATAAGGATGAACCCCTGAAGAATATCCATGCAAGGCGTAAGAGGAAATGCTAGTGAAGTGACCAGGCAAATGCCCAGATGTCCATATTCAGAGAAGTCACCATGCTCTTAGGTACACAGATACTGGTGTTTGGGGGGTGGGAGAGATATGCTAAGGCTATTGAAGAGCCGGTTTGCTGTGCGTGAGCGATCTGCTCATCAGTAAACCCATGGCTTCTGAAGAGCCAGAAGCAAGCTGTAATTAAGGCTATAGCTTTAATGAATGAAGAAGATGATTTTTTAAAAATCTCTGATATAAAGTCAGAGAGATTAAATGTAGCTGAGGGATGGTATGAACACAGATAAGGAAGCAATCATTATCCCTCACAGCAAACTGTTCTTGGATACTTCCCTAACCTGCCAAGTATTTACATATTTGATTTCATCTAACCTCCAGGATGTATATTTCCAGATTTTCACTTATTGAGAAACACGGCGGTGCCCTGTGAAATATCAATAGTACACAAGTCATAGCATTTCAACTGTATTGAAGTTTCATTATGTTTTCTAAAAAAGAGAGGGAGAGCATGCAAGCAAGAGCATTGAAGCCTTTTCTAAAGACTTATTCTGCAGCCTTCTGCAGTAATTCTTTGGTTCTCATGGCCGGGAATGTTTATCTATGTATTTATGTAGTATGCAGTCCCGTAGTATCCAAGCACCTGGAAAATCTAATTAGCCTGGGCTTGATTGACTGCGTGCGGGATAATGCCATCGTCCTGTCTGTTCTTCATCTCCTGCAGCGTGCTTACCGATACGAAAATGAAGACACAGTAAGAGTTTCCAAGATCAGCTGCCACACGGGTTTCTTATGGTATCCTGTCTGCATAGAATAAATGCCCATAAATAAGGAGGTCTCTCCACCAATCAGGGGCTGGGAAGTAGACTGTACCGAAGGAGAAATCACAGCAGCAAGTTTTATCACTGTAACCCAGTTACACCATTAGCAGCAGAACATTTTTCAACCCTTCCTGGGGCAGCCCACCAGCAAATTACGTTGCACAGGCAGGGGTTACGGTGAAAGCGTCAGGAAGAGCAGATTTCAGACATGTTTTGTTTTCTTATCGTTTAGCAAAATGCTGCTACCACCTTTGGCACTGGCATGGAAAGTCTACAGAATTCATCCTGTAGGAATGGTTTAAACTACCCTTTGCAGGGGTTGGGAGAACTTGATTGGGACATTGATTAATGGACCTGAGCAGAGGCAGGTTTACCATGAGGCTGAGGAAACTTAGGCTTTCCAGCCCCTCACTAGCTTGGGCCAGTTCCAAAGTCCTGACTTCATTATTTTGTGGTTATCAGTTTGCATTCTTTATCTTAAAGAGGAGCCCAAGAGTTGCATAAGCTTCAGGCCTCCTAAAATCCAGAACTGCCCCTGGGCTTGGGCCAGAAGTTGTTCCCTATGGCTGAGCCCACTAGTTGTTCTACGGAACTCACTCTCCCCCATTCCTTTCAATGATCCAATCACCCATCCCCTCGCCAAGTTTTAGCTGGGTGTGACTTCCCCATCTAGAGACAATATTTTCCAGTCTTATTATAAGCCAAGGAGGGCCACGTGACTAGGATTTTGTCAGTGGAGTGTGAGCACAGGTAATGTGAGAAATATCAAGGGATGTGCCCTTCCCTTTTTCTCTTTCCCCCTTTACGGCTGTCTGGTAAAAAGGCATTGGTGGAGTAGCCACCTTGGATCCAGAGAGCTAAGCTAAGTGTTAATGACAGCAGATAATGGTAGACCACATCATTCTGGACTATTACTTGAGAGCTGTAAGGTCATATTTGCTGGAGCCTCTATACTTTTGGGGTCTTTTGTTACAGCAGCTTAACCTGTACCCTTCACTGCCAGTGGGCTTGCTGGGTCAGGATTTATTTCAGAGGAAACGTGCAATGGAGAGAGCTGGCCAAAGTAGGCTGGGGCAAAGCCCTTGAAGGGTATTGAAGAGTCAGAAGCCAGAGAGACATGTACAAACATGAGTGGCCAGGTGTGGAATCATGATTGAGAATTCAGAATTAGGAAACTGGTGGACACAGGACAAGAGTGGAAGCACTATAGGTAGTTGATGGAGCATTGCCTCTTTGTGCTCATGGCTGGACACTGGGACTAAGGTGTATTGACTTGGGTCAGGAGAGGTGCCTATGAGGAAAGCGACTCCCACCCGACCCCCAACCCCTGCCCCCGCTGATGGAACCAAGGGCGAGTAACTGATCCCAAGCTATCACAGGCTGTTCAGTGGTCCTGCGTTGTTCTTCCCGCTGGTGGGTTCTACTCTTAATGGGACTGACTACCCTAATCACACCCTTTCTCTAATGGAGTTTTAGTGAGAGACATAGAAAGAGTGAGTAAGCACTTGACAATGGAGGTATAAGTCAAAAGACACTAAGAAATCAGACAGAAAACAATGACAGAGCTACCAGGCAAGAGGCACAGAGAAGAGTCAGGATAGGCAGCAGCTAGACAGAGAAGCTGCCTCGGCAGCAAGGCTCATTTGCTCTTAGGTTCTCAGACCTTTGCGTGGAGGATCAGAGCTAGTGCCGTACGCCACACTTCGTTAGTTCTTCTTAAGACTGCCTCGCTTTATAGCTCTGAAAAGATATCTATAGCTCTGAAAAGATATCTCACCCTATTTACTTCCCTGTGTAACCCTCCGATAAACTCCTTTAACTAAGATAAACTGATTTAAAGATACAAAGCTGAGATAGCCAGAAAAACCTGCATTGTATCTCCTGTAAATGTCCTGTTTCCATCTTAATCTGGATCCACTATCTTTGTGACAGAACTACCCAATAAAGGATAATAAAAGTGAAGCCAGAGGTTTTTCGGGTTTTTTTTGTTTTTTTTTTTTGCAGTACGCGGGCCTCTCACTGTTGCGGCCTCTCCCGTTGCGGAGCACAGGCTCCGGACGCGCAGGCTCAGCGGCCATGGCTCACGGGCCCAGCCGCTCTGCGTCATGTGGGATCTTCCTGGACCGGGGCACGAACCCGCATCCCCTGCATCGGCAGGCGGATTCTCAACCACTGCGCCACCAGGGAAGCCCCAGAGTTTATTTATTTATTTATTTTTGGTCACAAAGGTTGAAGCTGGAAAAGTCAGGAAAAGGGATGGAGCGTGCAATTCCTTCTTCGCATATAATCTGTCCAGATGAACTTCACAGCGGAATGACACTGTGTCATTGTTCATGTTCACAGCAGATACAAATTTGGAAGAGTTTATGTGTATTTAGTCTCACTGCTGGAAGAGCTGTTAGAACATGACATGTTATTCTGGTTCCCTCCCATGAATGCCAGCTCTGTTGCGGGGGGGGGAGGGTTTACACCATGTTCCGAATACACCTCCTTTCAGGAGCTATTTTTCCGAATAGGAAAGATGATAGCCTCAGTCACACGTGGAAGGCATCTGCGGAGCTCACAACTGTTTTACCTTATCTGATTTGTCCTTACAACTCCTCGCAGAAAAAATGAGTGAGCCAAAGAGGCATTCTCTCAATTTCACAGAATGAGATCCTCTAGCATTCTGCCTTACCTCTTAGAGTTCTTCTAGGCCTATTCTCATCTCCAGCTCAATCAGCCTCTTTGAAATCCTTGTTGGTACTTTGGCGCTACCTGCTTTTGTGCCATGATCTCCACATCTGAACATCCATCCTTCTGTCAGCCAAGACTCACCTTGCATCCCAAGTCCTATCTGAGTTGGGGTGGAGGGAGAATCTTTCTTGAGCCACTAGTGCTGGCATGTACCACACATTGCCCAGAAGGACATCTGCACAGGTAACATGTTCCCAGCCAGTTGTTAAGTACCATTTCTATAGGATGGGTTTGTAGACTTTTAATACCAGTGTCAAAGGTGGTAGCAGCATTTGCTAAATGATAAGAAAACAAAACATGTCTTAAATTTCCTCTTCCTGATGCTTTTGCTGTAGCCCCTGCCGATGCAATGTACCCCACCTTTCAATGGGAAGACTGTCAGCAAACTATAGTCTTGCGGACCAAATCAAACCTACCACCTATTTTTTTTTGTGTGGTACGCGGGCCTCTCACTGCTGTGGCCTCTCCCGTTGCGGAGCACAGGTTCCGGCCGCGCAGACTCAGCGGCCAGGGCTCACGGGCCCAGCCGCTCCGCGGCATGTGGGATCTTCCCGGACCGGGGCACGAACCCGTGTCCCCTGCATCGGCAGGCAGACTCTCAACAACTGCGCCACCAGGGAAGCCCCACCTAACACCTATTTTTGTAAGTAAGGTGTTATTGGAATAAAGTCATACCTATACGTTCACATCTATGACTGCTTTTGTGATTCAAAGGCAGAGTTGCAAAGCTTAAATTATGTACTCTCTGGTAGTTTCAACAAGGTTGTTGATCCCTGACCTAGAGGAAAGCAATCATGCCCAATCTAGCATCTGACATGGGGAAAACACTCAGGAAACGCTTATTGAAGGAAAGAAGGATGAAAGGAGGCATAGGGAGATAGAATGAATTTCCCCCAAATCACATGTCACATGATGAAATATTAGAAGAATGAGACTAAAATCAAAATATACTCAGGACTGGCAATTTCAGGTAAGGAGGCTGGGAGATTGGAGTGTATGGGATTAAAGGGGTTGTTCTAGTTAACTGTTGCTGGGTCACAAGCTACTCCAAACTTAACGGCTTAAAACAACCGTTTATTGTATCTCATGGTTTTGTGGACAGGGCTTGGCTGGCTGACCCTGTTCCATGTGGCATCAGTGGAGATCCCTGGGTGGTACTTAGCTGGCATTTGGACTACTTTGAAAGGTCCAATTCAGCGTTACTACTTGTCTGGTGCCTTGGTGGGAGTGATTACAAGGCTGGGCTCTGCTGTGGTTGTCCACCATGTCTACACACGGCCTTTCCAGCCTGGTAGCTTCAGTGTAGTCAGACTTCTTACATGGCAGCTCGGGGCACCAAGAGCAGGTGTACCAGCAAAGAAGGCAAAAGCTGCAGCATCTTTTTTGACCTAGTCACAGAAGTCATATAATGACATGCCACCCTACTCTATTGGTTGAAGCAGTCATGAGCCTGCCTGGATTTGAGGAGAGCGGACACAGATTCCCCACCTTTCAATGGAGTGCCAAAGAATTTGTGGTCAGGGCTTACAACTGGCTGGGGATGGGCGGGAAGACGAGGGAATCACTGGGGGCAGGCAACCAACATTTACTAAAGGCTTTTCATAGTTATTTCACCAAAACCTTGTGAGAAAGGTATTATTATTTCCATTTACAGCTTTAAAAAATCCACACATCCAAAATTAAATGACTTACAATTAACTTACACACAGTGGCTGAGCTATTGAGTTAGAGAATTGGGATTTCAACCCAGACCCATGTAATTCCAACTCTGGAGCTTGTACCACTGTACCATGATGTCTACCACAGAGAAAGGAAGAAGAGTCAACCACGGCAGACAGTGCAGTGATGGGGGCTAAGGGGTTAAAGGGAGAAGACCATGGTCTTACCTCCTTGCTTTTGGGAAATAAGAGTCACTGGTGGCAGTGTGTCCCAGAACTGTGTCCTGTGACCTGAGTGTCCTTCTGAGAAGATAGTATGCTCAGCTGTAACACCACCTCCTGCAAGCCTAGTCCAAGAGGTGCCAGGTGTCCTAGCTCTTCGCCAGTTCCTGGTCAGCTATGCTAGGCTGTCTCTGCCCAAGGTCACACACCTTTGACAGTCAAAGAGGATGACGTTAATGAAAGAACGCAACCATTTCCTGTGTAGTAGGTGACCCTCACACCCGTGCCTTCGTACGTAGCCTCTCACACAAGCACTTCCAGGCCACCTCCATTCCAATGTTCCCCAACCACAGACTCAACATGTCAGGACACACAGCATCATTTTCTCAGTGCAAGCTTCTGCTCCCCACACCGTCCTCAGTTCCCAGGCCAGCAAGGAAGACTTCCAGTTCCTGATACCACAGGAACTGGAAGTCCACCAACGACAGGTAAAAAGTTGAACAGACTGAAAAATCAACAACTCTTCTTGGATCTGTAACAGAGGGAGGACACAGGGCAAACCACTGCCTTCAAGACTGGGAAGACAGGTGCATAGAGAGAGCTGAGACTCACAGAACAGAAACCGCCCTGGTGCCCCACTGCTGGGGGAGGAAAACCTGAACTGTAATTGACAAATTGTGGTGGACTCAGTAGGGATAACTCTGAGAGTTAAAAACTCCAGGGGGACCTGGCTGGGGCTCTCACAATATTGTGAGATTTACCTCCAGAGGCTCAGCCAGGTTCCCATAGTAAATAAATAAAAAGGAATTCCTCTTGGGCTTCCAGCAAGGTAAGGAAAAAAGGAACCATTTTGAAATATCCCAGAGCACTCTGCTCTTCCTAACAAGGCCTGCCCTCAGGAGAAACTAGTTAACCAGAACCTAACCTGCTGGGGTATCATCAGAGCCTAACTAATTGGGAGAAGGGAAATGCTCAACTCCATCCCATTCTCGCCAGCCTGTTCCATCTAAGGTGGGAGGAAAAAACTGAGAAACACTTGTGAAGTTCACAGTCCAGGGGCACAGGCCAAAGACTGAGACCTAGTCACAGGACTACAGCACATTTCCCCTCCCCCATACCTCACCACCACATATTTATAGCAGTTCCTTTCACACGGTACACCATGTCCAGCTACGAAAAAAAAAATTACAAGTCATACTAAAAAGCAAAACGCACGATGTGAAGAAACAGAGGAAGCATCAGAACCACACATGGCAAGGATGTTGGGATGGCCAGACCAGCAAGTCCTCACTGACTGCTTCCTTACTTCTTCTGATGGCCAGGGAGAGTGCAGCATGGTATTTTAGCACACGGGCTTGGTACTGTGCGGCCTGGGTTTGAGTCTCGGTTGGCTTTTTCTTGGTTATTTGATTTCAGATAAGTTATTCCATCTCAGTGAACTTCAGCTTACTCAACTGTGAGATAGCAACAATAATAGTCCCTCCTTAGAGCATATTTGGGAGAACTTTTATTATACTGAAGTGCTTCGAATAACAGTTGGCACATAGTAGGCACTCAATAAATGTTAGCTCTCATGTCTAATCTATCTCCAAGTTCGAGTAGATTTTCATTTATTCAGGGTCCTTCCTGCTACCACCATCACTATCTTAGCCCATGTCCTAATGACCTTATCCTTATATAACTGTAATAACTTCAAAACAGAGGAAACTGGTGTCCCCACTTCTTCTACATTCTGCACTTAGTTAGTTAAAACTCCTCCCCGTTTATTGACCCCACTATGTACTGGGCACCACATTAAGCATTTTAGAGACATTATCTATGACATTTGCAACACCTTCTTAAGCTAAGGTGACTATTATTCCTTCTTTTATAGATGGAAACACTGCATTCAGAGAAGTAACTTGCTTACGGTCACAGAGCTGGTAAATGGCAGAGTCAGAATGAGAAACCTGGTGATCTTCTTTTATCACACCACACCTTACTCTTTTATGACATCATACTCTGAGATTCAATATGTCATCTCCCTGCTTAGAAACTTAAGTAAATAAACAGATAAATCAATGACTTGAAGGAAGGAGACTAGAAACTTTCAAAGATTTTCTATTACATACAGAATTTGTTTTAACCTAACATTTAAACACATGACAAATAGCCCCAAATTAATTTCCTAATCTAATTTTTGTTATTTCTTAGTCCCAATCCTCTGTTCTCATCAGGCTAATCTACTCACCACCCCACTAGAGACCACAGCCAATTCCCATTACGAACCTTGTGACATTCACCCAGGTGGAATGCCAGCTTCATATCCACCCAGCCAATTTGTACCCATTCTTCAGGTCATATCTCAAACTCCACTTCCTCCATAGGGCCAACCTGATTGTCTAGAACTGTGAAGGGTCTGAAATTCCACGCTACTTGCTAGTTGACAATTTAACCAGTTACAGTTTCATGGATGTGGCAGAAGCCATGAAACTCCTGGGTTTCATGACAAAGGCACAGGATCGTTTTTTGTTTGTTTGTTTTGTTTTATTTTCTTTACCAACAGCAATAGTAATAGCCAGAGTACTAGCATTTTTTGTGCCAGTTTCCCAAGTCCTGATGCCCACAGGGTACTGTGAAGTGGATCAGATGACACTTGCATACACAGTAGGCTGCCTTACAGGAGAGGAACACAGAGCTTAAGGAACAGGAACCTTTTATAATGGACAGTAAGCATGGTCCCCTTTTACTCTCTCTATCTTCCAATGCTATAACCAAATCTGCACTTTGCTTCATAGACACATTGTCTCTATCTGCAAATGTTGTTCACGATGCAAACATCCTTGAAGATACAGTCCAGAACAAAGTCAGTGAGCACCTCTGCTCACAAGATGTTTAGAAACATGAGAGTCCCATGGAGAATTATCTCCCAACACTGACAACCCAGGCTACATTGATAACACCTTCCTCTGAATCTTTAAGACAGCATTTCTCTAGCTTGAGTGATGTACAAAGCCCTTCTGAAAAAACAAAGTCTCATAGACTCCCTGGGGTTCACTTAAGCACTTCTAGTATAACACTATTTAAGTACAAGTAAAGCTAGGTATATTCTCATTGTGCTATAGCTCTTACACACTAGACAAAAAGGAAAAAAATGTATAAATTAAATGCAAACTAAAACAAGAAAAGCAATTGATTTCATATTTATAATATTAAAGTAATGTTGAGAAATTATTGTTTGGCTAAAACTGAATTGTAGGTATAAGGTTGAATACTAAAAAGACAAACAACTTTCACCTCCACACCCTGACCTCTGTGCAAGGGGATGAATCAATTGCTAATGGCCAATGATTTAATCAATCATGCCTATGTTATTAGGGCTCCATAAACACACAAAAGGTTGGGATTCAGAGAGCTTCTGGGTTGGTAAATGCACCTACATGCCAGGAGGGTGGGTCCATCCCAGTTCCATGGGGACAGAAGATCTTGTGCTCCAGACCCTATGGACCTTGCCCTGTGTACCTCTTCATATGGTTGTTCTTCTGTATCCTTTATAATAAACTGGTATATGAAAAGAAAAAAAAAAAAGACAAAACACAAGTCCAGATCTACATTTATCCTGTTCTTTTTTTAAAAATTTCTATAAATATCAATGTGAACAATAAATCTATTTGTAAAGTACTTTGCACAAAATTGTATTAATAACAATAAGGTTTTGTTTGCTAATTCAGGGTAATCTTAGCCATGGCAATCAGAGAAGAAAAAGAAATAAAAGGAATCCAAATCGGAAAAGAAGAAGTAAAACTGTCACTGTTTGTAGATGACATGATACTATACATAGAGAATCCTAAAGATGCTACCAGAAAACTACTAGAGCTAATCAATGAATTTGGTAAAGTAGCAGGATACAAAATTAATGCAAAGAAATCACCTGCATGCCTATACACTAATAATGAAAAATCTGAAGGAGAAATTAAGGAAACACTCCCATTTACCATTGCAACAAAAAGAATAAAATACCTAGGAATAAACCTACCTAAGGAGACAAAAGACCTGTATGCAGAAAACTATAAGACACTGATGAAAGAAATCAAAGATGATACAAACAGATGGAGCGATATACCATGTTCTTGGATTGCAAGAATCAACGTTGTGAAAATGACTATACTACCCAGAGCAATCTACAGATTCAATGCAATCCCTATCAAACTACCAATGGCATTTTTCACAGAACTAGAACAAAAAATTTCACAATTTTTATGGAAACACAAAAGACCCTGAATAGCCAAAGCAATCTTGAGAAAGAAAAACACAGCTGGAGGAATCAGGCTCCAGAAGGAAGTATCATGCAGCACAAAGAATATAGCCAATATTTTATTATAACTTTAAAAAAAAACAACCTTAAAAGGCAATTTTAATGTTACATTGTTTTACAAACTGTGAAAAGTTATCATATTCACTTAAAATTTGTTAGTTCTACTGAATTCCCAAAATCTGGACCAAATGTGTTCTTTAATCTAATTTTTGGTAGCATTAGTGTAGGAAAATAACATCTGAAGTTCTTTTCCTAGCAGATGCCAAAAACAAATGTCTGGATTTATAGAGTTAACTCTTAGAATGTTGACAGAATCCTGTAAATATTAGAAAGAAAACATTTTAACAACTTGACCTTAAGCCAAATTTTCTTTACATCATAGTCTCTTTGACTTCAAGCTAGGCTGTTTAAGCTCCTGTGAAGCCTTTGCTGATGTCGAGGAGTCACATGTCCTTTGGTGTCTACTTGGCTCCAGCATCTCACTTACATTGTACATCTCCTGCAGCAATCACAGTGGTACATAACTGCCAATCCCTGTCATTGTCATGATGGCGAATTCAAGTCTCAATTTATTAAATAACAGAGAGACTAAAATCTTATTCTAGAAAAAAAGATTGTCCAATGGAAAATTATCACTGTACAGGACTTTGACATGAGGACAGTGGCAGGCACAGCCCTATTACTGACAGTCTGACATTAGGACATTGAACCCATCTAATCGTGGCCACACAGTCAAAGTCAACAGGAGTCAAATTCACTAATGCGAGGGGACTGTTTAGCAATTCCACATACTCAAATGCCATATCATGCGGAATATACTTAAATTGATTTTTGATTATCATGATGGAGAAAAAATACATTAAAATATTCTTACTGAGCATTGAGGATCCCAAGAATCTGTCTCTGAAGTCATTACTGTACACTGTGAGCAGTGATCCCTGAAAAGAGGTAGTGCCAACATGGGGGTCACATTTCCTTCTACTTTGTTGTTGTTGTTTATTGAGATCAGTGGCTTTTACACATTTTCCTTCACAATTGTGATAAACACATTTAACATAAAATTTACCAGCTTAACCATTTTTAAGTGTATAGTTCAATAGTGTTAAGTACATTCACCCTGTTATGTAACCAATCTCCAGAATTCTTTCTATCTTGCAGATCTGAGACTCTGTACCCACTAAACAATGACTCCCCATTCCCCGTCTCTCCGCAGCCCTTGGGAACCACCATGCGACTTTCTGTCTCCATGAATATGACTACCCTAGGTACTTCATATAAGTGGAATCATACAGTTTTTGTCTTTTTGTGACCGGCCCTTCTATTTGAAAATAAAATAAAACACATACACACATCAGATTAGCCTTAAACAATCACGGGCCTTGGAAACAGCATCTGAGGACTGTATGTAAAGACCTTTCCTGTTCTGAACTTTCACACATGGGTGCTGTTCTCTTTGCCATCCTGGTTCCCATTGTGCTGATCTGTCAACAAGTTAAAATGTTGACTCTTTTCCTTTTGGTTTCCCAGGCTGAAAGTGATTAGATTAGACCTGAAAGAAACAACTGCTGTCATCCACGAAATGATGAGCAGTGGTTCTTACCATTTTGGGGGTTTTGGGTAAAAACTTTTGAGGATCTGATGAAAGCTATGTAACCTTTCCCAGAAAAACCACAGGCACGCAGACTTTTGCACATAGTTTCAGGGGGGTTATAAACCTTGATTTAATTTGGGTTCCCTAGAAATAAACCCGGAGATAAGGACTTGGATGTAAGTAGTTTATTTGGTAGGCGATTCAGAGGAATACATTGAGGAAGTAAAACAGAGAAGGGAAGAAACCCAATAAAGGATGTGTTACCCAGTAGGTACCACTGTGGATAAGAGAGGCTCCATTTTGCTGGAGGTCCCTCTGAGACAATGTGCAGAACATACCTTAGAATTGTGGTGTTAACTTTCCAGCTATTCCAGACTGCTCTGCCCTGGGGCAAGCACGTTCCTGCAGCCAAAAAAGCCCTCAGGTAAAGGAAAGCCCTCAGGTGTTTGAGAAGGCTTCCGGGTGTATGGGAATTGTTCACTGAAGCTGAAGGTAAGTTCTGGGCAGACCAAGGGGGGATGTGGATGGGGCATTAACACTGCTACGTATCCTGGGAAGCTCATCCATGCACATGGGTTAAGAGTCTTTGGAAGAGGTTTACTAACATCTCTTCTAGTTGCAAGAGCCTATTGTCCTGTTTAAGCAGCGGACAGCTTTCTTGTCCTCTCAGGCATAAGTTTTGGAGCAGATATTCAAGCGAGCCCTCTCCCGAGCAGCCTGTAGTAGACATGCCTGCTGAGGACTGCACCCAGCCCGCTCAGCTTAGTGCAGCCCCATCTGTGCACGTGACCCAGCTATCACTATTTACTCCAGACATCCACTCTGACAGCAGTGAGCTGCAAGGTCTGACCCAGTGAGCTCATTTGCTTAATTCCATGGCTTATGAGAATGATGTACACAGTGGGGATCTGCAAAAAAGTTAAATGGAAATGGCCTCACTGCCACCTCAGATTGGATTCTCTGTTACTCCTTTCCTCTGCCATATAATTAAAGCCCACAGAGGAGGTGGTCAATTTTATTAAGAAATAAACCAGCAGCACATGGGGGCCTTACTGATGAAATGCAATTTTTTAAAAATCCCAAGCATAAGCATCAGGACTTTTTGGTGGTGGCTTTCCTAATTGTCACATTGGAGGAGGTGAGAGCAGAGCAGGAACAATTGGAGGGGAGCTGAGATCTTAAGTTCTGTTTAGGGTTGAACTGTGTCCCTCCCCTAAAGATGTTGAAGTCCTAAACCCTCGTACCTCTGAATGTGACCTTATTTGGAAGTAGAGTGGTAAGCGGGTAGGGGGTCCCTGGAGAAAGAAAACCAGGTATGGCCTTCTTGACATAAGGGAAGCCATTTTTTACCTAAGCCCATTTTGTGATCTAAGCCTGGCCACAGTGCTTGCCCTTGAACAGGTCTCAGAAATTAATGATCTTAAGAGAACAAAGGAATGCAGGAACAGAGGAAAAGCACTCAAGAAACAATAGTTCAGCAATCAGACAGAGTCCTAGTTCCTCCTCAAGCGATATACATAACAACCTGATACACACCTTTGAGTTGTTCTGCAGGAACCAAGGCCCCCAACCAGCTGGAGGATGGTAACTACATGCTAAGACCCCGGACTGGTCGGAACCTAAGGAATGATGAAGTTGACCTTTTCTGACCCTCGTGACTTCAATCAACTAAAGCTTGGAGTCTGTCAACCTTTGCCCCAACTCTACGTTGAATTTACCTCCACTCAAGCCCCCTCATGACTTTGCAAACACCACCCAGCCCCTTCATGAATATGCATGTACCCTTAGCTTAAAACTTCCCCAATTTTGGTGTTCAAGGAGATGCTGCTTTTGGAAGGATCTCTGGTGTTCTCCTTACTTTCTGCAAGTAATAAAAGCTTCCTTCTCCTGATCTTTAGCTTGGTTTATCTTTTGGCTTGACACCCACCAAGAGGCGAAGCCAGTTTTTGGGTAACAGAGTCTTTACAGATGATCAAGTTAATTTAAGATGAGGTCATTAGGATGGGCCTGAATCCAATACGACTAGTGTCCTTATAAAGAGGGGAAACTTAGACACAGAGACTCACAGAAGGATGACAATGTGAAGACACAGGGAGAATGCCATCTACAAGCCAAAGAAAGTCCAAGAACAGATTCTCCCTCAAAGCCCTCAGAAAGAACCAACCGTGATGACACCTTGATCTCAGATTTCTAGCCTCCAGAACTAGGAGACAATACATTTATGTTGTTGAAGCCATCCAGATTGTGGTACTTTGTACCACAAACAGCCCTAGGAAACTAAAAGAGGCTTGAAGTAAGGAAACAAAGTGAAGTCCAAGCTTGGGGAGAAAGATGGGGCAGTGAGAGGGGATAAAGAAGATAAAGAACATAATACGAATCAGGCTCTCTGACTTCAGAATATACTACAAAGCTACAGTAATCAAGACAGTATGGTACTGGCACAAAAACAGAAATACAGATCAATGGAACAGGACAGAAATCCCAGAGATAAACCCACGCACATATGGTCACCTTATCTTTGACAAAGGAGGCAAGAATATACAGTGGAGAAAAGACAGCCTCTTCAATAAGTGGTGCTGGGAAAACTGGACAGCTACATGTAAAAGAATGAAATTAGAACACTCCCTAACACCATACACAAAAATAAACTCAAAATGGATTAAACATATAAATGTAAGGCCAGAAACTATAAAACTCTTAGAGGAAAACATAGGCAGAACACTCTATGACATAAATCACAGAAAGATCCTTTTTGATCCACCTCCTAGAGAAATGGAAATAAAAACAAAAATAAACAAATGGGACCTAATGAAACCAAAAAGCTTTTGCACAGCAAAGGAAACCATAAACAAGACAAAAAGACAACCCTCAGAATGGGAGAGAATATTTGCAAATGAAGCAACTGTCAAAGGATTAATCTCTAAAATATACAAGCAGCTCAATATCAAAAGAAAAACAACCCAATCCCAAAAATGGGCAGAAGACCTAAATAGACATTTCTCCAAAGAAGATATACTGATTGCCAACAAACACATGAAAGGACGCTCAACATCACTAATCATTAGAGAAATGCAAATCAAAACTACAATGAGGTATCACCTCACACCAGTCAGAATGGCCATCATCAAAAAATCTACAAATAATAAATGCTGGAGAGGGTGTGGAGAAAAAGGAACCCTCTTGCACTGTGGGTGGGAATGTAAATTGATACAGCCACTATGGAGAACAGTATGGAGGTTCCCTAAAAACCTAAAAATTGAAGTACCATACGACCCAGCAATCCCACTACTGGGCATATACCTGAGAAAACCATAATTCAAAAAGAGTCATGTACCACAATGTTCATTGTAGCTCTATCTACAATAGCCAAGAAATGGAAGCTACCTAAGTGTCCATCAAGAGATGAATGGATAAAGAAGATGTGGCACATATATAGAATGGAATATTACTCAGCCATAAAAAGAAACAAAATTGAGTTATTTGTAGTGAGGTGGATGGACCTAGAGACTGTCATACAGAGTGAAGTAAGTCAGAAAGAGAAAACCAAATACCGTATGCTAACACATATATACGGAATCTTAAAAAAAGAAAAAAAAAGGTTATGAAGAACCTAGGGGCAGGACAGGAATAAAGATGCAGACATAGAGAATGGACTTGAAGACATGGGGAGGGGGAAGGGTAAGCTGGAATGAAGTGAGAGAGTAGCATGGACTTATATATACTACCAAATGTAAAATAGCTAACTAGTGGGAAGCAGCCACATAGCACAGGGAGATCAGCTCGGTGCTTTGTGACCACCTAGAGGGGTGGGATATCGAGGGTGGGAGGGAGACGCAAGAGGGAAGAGACATGGGGATATATGTAAATGTATAGCTGATTCACTTCATTATAAAGCAGAAACTAACACACCATTGTAAAGCAATTATACTCTAATAAAGATGTTTAAAATAAAAGAACATAATACGATTAAAGAACAGAGAAGGAAGTGATGTTATGAGTCTAACATCGCACGGGGTGTCTCTGAGTCACCAGGGATCAGGGACAAGATTCAAGAAGCTTAAGTCCAGGTAAAGGCAATTGCAGGACACACTCTCCAGGAATGGGCCTTGTTCTCTTTTCCTAGGGATACCCTCTACCTTCCTCCACCACTCAGAGGAGCTGCCCTTGAAGAATTCTGTGTTCTCTCTCCCCCTTGCCTTGTCTGTGTTGAAAGGCCTCCTCTCTACCCACAACACATGGACCTTATCCCATCAGAGTATTTGTCCCTCTGCCTTATAATTGTCCCCCCGTTGGCTTCCCCACTAGGCTGAGACTTCTCTGAGTGTAAGGACTTTTCCATTATTTATTTCATTCTTTTCCATTATTGCATCCCTAGCAACAGACACTGATGCCTGGTCTATTATAGGGAGGCTCAATAACTGTTCGTTGAAGAAATGAATGTATGGACAGGTGGATTAATGGATAGATAGATGCATGAAGGCATAAAAAGCATGGACTTGATATTAAGACAAAAATTAGCTTGCATCTTGGGGCTGTGTAGGTATTTCCTGGGCTCAGGGTGGTTGTAGGATGTGGCTTTTTAGGTATGAACTTGGTCAGTAGGACCAGCAGTTGGGAAGGGCTTGCAGCACTGTGGCTAGAGCCATGTGGCATTCATTCATTTATCCATTCATGCTCAGACATGCTTGGAGTGCTATAGTGTTCCAGGCACAAAGATGGGGAACAGTAAAATTCCGTGAGGGGCTTTTACAGATGGGTGGAGGGAGAGACTGGTAAATAGGGAAGGGCAAAGGTATATTCCCAAAGATATTTGCTGCATCATCATTTATAACATCAAAAAATTGGAGAAAACCTTAGTGCCCATCTACAGGGAGAAATGGTTAAATATAATATGGTATATTAATATGATGACATAACATGTAACAAATAAAAAAGAAAAAATAAGGTCTTCAGGTACTATTTCAGTTAAGATTAGTTTGGGCTATGAGTGATAGAAAATTTGAAATTAGAGTGGTTGTGACTGATATAAAAGCTGACATTAGAGTTGCCCAAACAGAAATGTACTTTTCTTCGTGTAAACAAAAGCCAGAAGTAAGAAGGTTGTGGTTTACCAATCATCAACTTAGGCTTCTTCTTTTGCTATTCCTCCATCCATGGAATGTGACTGCTCCCTCATGGTCCAAGAACTGCTACTAGAGCCCCAGCCCTCACTTCTGCATTCCAGGCAGCAGGGAGAAGGAATGGATAGAGATTGGAATGCCTATTCCCTTTATAGCTACTTTGAGAAGTTGCACATGATGTTTCTGATTTTGTCTGTATTCATCAGAGTTCCAGTGATTATAAGTGTTATGAGATAAAGGATTTATTATGGAAAAATAGACCCTACATTCTGGGAGAAGCTGCAGAAAGTTGGAGCATCAGAGAAGGCATCACCAACTGGTTATTTTGAGAAGCCAAGCATGTCGAGCTGCTGAAGGGGCTGTAAAGGGGGAGCTCCCGGCGAGATATATGGGAAGCTGCTGCCATGTCTGGGGGTCCTCAGCCAAACATCTGGGGTGTGTCAGCAGGGCCAAGAGTTGGGAAGAAGAGTTGGACATGCAACAGAAGAGAGTAAGTTCCAGCTGGAAACTGTTGGACACCTCTGCATCCATCTGTTACCACATTGGACAACAAAATGACCATTAGAGAATAATGGCTGCTGTTTGACTTCCGCCTCCTAAATTTCACAGAATTCCTCTTTTGACCAACTATAACTTGGAACCACACACGAAATATAACTTTGGAAAATGTAGCTTCAATTTTAACCAAGGTGACACAGCAAAACCACCACAGTCCACGCTCTGTCACCCTGGCATGTATATAAATGCTTAAAAAACCAAACAAAACTACATTTAACTTTCAAATAAAGACAATAGTGAAATCATGCTTCCATTTAACATGACGCAGGTATTCCTCATATAGCAGAAAAACGCAAACCCTTTTCCCAAAAAAGGCTACTTGGAAGCTCACGTGTAACATTTGTCCATTATTGAACGATGCTCAGTCCTCTTCTAGCTGAGTTACACTCTGATAGCCTTTAACTTAAACACTGAGATATAAAGTTAACTGCTATTAACACATCCTATGTTAGATAGTAGGAGAATTGGGAAAATAAAAATGTATTGGTTAATATATATTACAAACATGTTCACATCAAAGCAAGGAAGAAACAGTCATAAATACTACAGTCCTCATTTCTACAACTGGTCATGTGGTCATAGCTGGTATTTATTACTTTCCTCTTTCACTACTATATTTCATATTTTCTTTTCCCTCAGCAAGCAGTACAGCTGATCATAATCTTGCATGATGGAGTAAACCAAACCTTCATTCCAGCAGGGTCTCAGCCATTACCAATCCAGTTTATATCTGGATGTTGTAGTTTTCCATTAACTTTTTTTTTTTTGGCTGCGTTGGGTCTTCATTGCTGTGCGTGGGCTTTCTCTAGTTGCAGCGAGCGGGGGCTACTCTTCATTGCGGTGCATGGGCTTCTCATTGTGGTGGCTTCTCTTGTTGCAGAGCACAGTCTCTAGGTGCATGAGCTTCAGTAGTTGTGGCTCTCAGGTTCTAGAGCGCAGGCTCAGTAGTTGTGGTGCACAGGCTTAGTTGCCCCACGGCATGTGGGATCTTCCTGGACCAGGGCTTGAACCCGTGTCCCCTGTATTGGCAGGCGGATTCTTAACCACTGTGCCACCAGGGAAGTCCTTCATTAACTTTTATCATAGGACACAGGATAGCTAAGGGGCAGCCTAAGAGGATCTCCGATGCTCCAGACATACTCTTCCTTGACCCCACTTTTCCTTGATGGTCAGGGTCAATCACCCCAGCCAGTAAGTACTGAGATCTTTTTTTTTTGGTTTGTTCTTTGGTACGAGTTGCCTAAAATGATCAGAAGGACATGTCAGATATCAGCTAAAAACCCACTATTGTGTCTGCCGGTGGCAACATTTCTCCACTGGGATTTGAGATCTCTAAACTAAGAGCCCAAAATTGTGGGAACAAAAAGCAAAGACTTTACTAACGGATCACCAGGGATAAAAGAGAAAGAAGCCAGTCTCGTTGCACCCTTTGATTCCAAGACACATAAATCCTGGCTATGGGAGAAACATCACAGACACCTGAATTTTTGTCACCCTCTGGCATGGATGTGTCATATCACGCTGTCTGGGGTAATGGCTACTTCCTACTCCCCAGGTCAAAACAGCGTGATATCATCAATGCAGTGGACCAGCGTCATATCCTGCGGAATACAGAGGCAATGAAATCCAAGCAGACTAGATGTTGACAGAGGACCAGAGAGTGGATAGAGCCCTGGGGTAGGACAGTGAAGGTTTACTGCTGAGCCTGCCAGATGAAAGCAAACAGCTTCTGATGGTCTTTACTAATGTGTGTGGGAAAGAATTCACTAGAGCCGTTGTCATCCTTGAGACCAGTTAAGGGATGGGTTGTGAAACCTGCCAAACTTGAAAGACTCCAAATACTTCTCAAGTTGTAGGCCTTGTGAGCATTTCCAAGGGCAGCACGGAACGCCAGCTGATCTTCTTCTCCTTGTACTCAGCTTAGCTTCAGAACTCCTTCTTTACATCAAAATGAAAACCAGGAATACCAGAGTCTTTTGCCTTCTAAAAGCAAGTTGGACAACAGGTACTTAGTAACAGGAAATGGTGTTACTTTATGAATTTTGTTGCATACTAGAATGCAGAAGAGAGAAAGCGTGCCAAGTTATAAGAAATTCAGACATTCACTCTGGGTAGCTTGCTGGGAAGATCTGTGTAAAAACAAATAAATGAACAAAAACTTGTATATAAAATCACTTTCTCATTGACTTCCACTGCATTTTGGTACTGGATGAAAAGATACAAAGATGAAGACAAGATTAAGCCACCTGGGATGAGTTTCTTAGAGGGTAGTGAAAAGGTGATTTTTTAAAAACTAATTTATTTTTGTCAACAAATTTATTTATTTGGTTGTTTATTTATTTATATTACAGTAGGTCCTTCTTGGTTATCTATTTTAAATATAGCAGTGTGTACATGTCAATCCCAAACTCCCAATCTATCTAAGAGGTGATTTTTTTTTTTTTTGCGGTACGCGGGCCTCTCACTGTTGTGGCCTCCTCTCCCACTGCGGAGCACAGGCTCCGGACGCGCAGGCTCAGCGGCCATGGCTCACGGGCCTAGCCACTCCGCGGCATGTGGGATCTTCCCGGACCAGGGCACGAACCCGTGTCCCCTGCATCGGCAGGCGGGCTCTCAACCACTGCACCACCAGGGGAGCCCGAGAGGTGATTTTTGATGAAGGAATTTTAAATGGGTGGCATCAAATTCTTGCTGGGGAGAATGTCACTCTGTAATATGAGGGAAGTAGAATAATAGACCAACTGTCCCAGAAAGGGCCTCAAGAGGCCACGCAGTATGAGTTTCTCCTTTGACAGATGAGAAAAATGAGACTCCTTGTGTTGAAGTGACTGGACCACCAACACACAACTAGAAATTTAGAGTTTCAGTGAAGCTTAATAACCAGGCCCTGGTAATATTCCTCGTATAAGCTATATACAACCATGAGCAGGTTGCCTAACATCTCAGTGCCGCAGTTGCCTCATCTGTCATTGTGAAGACTGAATGAGATGTGTACTGTGAATCACAGAGCAGGATAACAGATCGCCAACAATAAATGTGTGCTATTATTATTAGCTGTCTCAGGACAAGCTTCTGACTCTTAAACCAGTGTGACTTCTAAGTCTATGCCATCTTTGAAATGGCGTTTTGGAATCCGAGTGCCTGTCAGAATAGGATGGTACCAACTTGTCTCAAAAGAAGATTGAGTCTCTAACAACGGCCTTTTCAAGCGGTCTCTCATCACCTCTAACCAACAGCTACCTTCAAAGAGTAACGGCAGTCTCTTTGCTTTCACTTCCAGATCTTCGACAGCGTCACTTTTGGCCAACTCTCAGAATCATTACAGGGGAGGGGATTCTGGGAAGCATATTTCTCAGTTGACAATATGGCAGCACGGTGACTCCTTCCCACAATAAATGTCCATGTCAATCCTTCATTCTCTTGAAAATAAATGACACAGGGTGCCACTTTACGGTCTCCCATACACATTGCTGGTATCGCATGACATACCAGGGAGTGAAACTTTTTTTTTTTTAATAGTACGGGTGGCTTGCCTTGTTTAGAGATTCAAAGAACCTAGAACAGGCAGCTTCTTGAGAACTCAGTGTAGCCACTTGAGATCTCCTTGGGGTGTCAACTGGCATCACAGAATAACTTGTATCGTTAACAGGCATTTGGAATATGCGGTGCTAAAGTGCAAAAGTATGATGATGCATTCCATCTCTTTGACTCCTGTTCTTTAAGAAGAGAAAATATGCATGAAGGATTAGAAAACAAGTCTCTCAAATCTTTTTCTGACATGTTTATTTTAACAAGTTTATTTTAATCAAATAAAATGAGGCATTCATTCTCTTCTGGTGTTTCTCAAGAATGAATACCATAGAAGAATTAAGTCAGATACCGACACAGGAATTTATTTTCAAGTAGTTCTTGGTGTGATACTATCTTAGGCAGCTGAGATGCAGTCAAGCCTTCTTTAGACACCCTTTTTTTTTTTTTTGGTACGCAAGATGGGAGGGAGAGCGTGATCTTTGAAACCTAAAGGAACTCGATAGAAATCTTCCCTCTGCCACCGACCAGCTTTGGGACTTTGAAAATGTTAGCACAGCAGAACCTCCACACTTTCCCCATCTCTCCCTGGATAGACTCCTTCCTCTCAGCCTTTCCTAATGTATGTTTATTTTGTCAACTTCCTGTGATTAATTAATTCATATTAATGTGTAAATGCTGTAGGAGGTAAATTCTGACCTTTAGAAAGTCTTCTTCAGTCCCTTCTTCTCTCCCCGCCTTTTATCCTACTCCAAGGAGAGGATGTGGTAATCAGCTTTGATCACTGTCACCAACAATGACTTGGTGAAATTCTAGGGCACTCCGAATGGCTTCTAGGACCGCACATGGAATGGCGTGTGTCTCTCTTTACTAATATCCTTCCAGTTGTAATGGTCAGATTACATGGGGTTGCTTGGGATAGCATCAGCCTTTTCTTTTTCTCTCTTTAGATGGTCTGTCTTCTTTTGCAGCAGGCACACCTGGGAAGGTTGGGGAGAAGAATGGAGTGGGGAGTTGGGAGCCAGCTCTAAGCATTCCTGAATTCCCTTTCCTCTGGCACTGGAGGTGTGTGGCTTTTCATTGGGATGATAAGTTCTGAGGTTCAATGTTAGATGCATTGGGTGGGTATCAGATGAGGTCCACCCTGATAACCAGAGCAGCACCTCCTCACTGGGGAAGTTAATCAAAAGCATCACTTTTTCTTGGTCTGCCTACTGTTTGTATTTACCTCCTCCGAAGACCTTGTGGGGAAGGAGGGGTGACTGGTTCAACATAAGATTCAGCCCTCACCCCCCACCCCTTGCAAAATGCCATCTTAAGCTTATCCTAGTCTACCATCCACTTCCATTGTGTGGCTTATGGTGTTACTCCTCCCAGGAATGATGACATATAATGGGGGAGGAGGCCTTAAATCAAAGAAATGGAACTCTGCAAAGATGAGTTCTAGACAGAAAGCAGGGTAAAAAATCCCACTGAACAGACATGAAGTCTTCAGGGTCACATAGAAAGCCCATCTCGGGTGGTGCTCAGAGCGGGCAACCTTGGCAACCGGGCAACCTTGGCAACCGGGCACCCTCACAGAGGTGATGGCTCACAGGCCATCTGGAAGGAAGTAAACAGGTGGCCAAGAGCTAGATTATGACCATTATCTTTAATCAGTGACTTCTTGCAACCCACGTTTTATCTCATAATTCATAACTTTGGGGAATTAAAAGAAAGAGGATGCCGATGAAAGCTCACAGGTATGCCACAAGCAGGCCAACAGTAAATAGAATGAATCTGGGTAGGGATGCCCGTGGACAATGTTTTAGGAATCTTTAGGGCTTCCCAAGCAGCAAAACTCTGGAAAACAGTAGGGGTTGGAAAGAAATCTGGGGGCAGGCCGGCAATTCCGAAATAACACCTGTAAAGGATCATCTTCACCTCTTAAAAAAAACGTGATCACTTATGGCAGTGAACTTAGAATGGGACTCCTTGGCTTTTCTTGGTTGAAGGAGGAACATAAAATTTTCCTCCCATGGACAGGTAATCAAATGAATTGACCTTAATTATGCATGCATTGTCTCCTCTTTTAAAAAAACGTACTAGTCTTTTTTTTTTTTTTTTTTGGCAGAACACTTTTAGGTTTACGGCAAAATTGAGCAAAAGGTACAAAGATTTCCCATATATCCCCTGCCCTCACACATGCACAGCCTCCTCTGGTATCAACAACCCCCACCAGCGTGGCACTTTTGTTATAATTGATGAACCTACATTGACCATCATAATTACACAAAGTCCACAGTTTACATTACGGTTCATTCTTGGTGTTGTACATTCTGTGGGTTTGGACAAAAGTATAATGACATGTGTCCATCATTATGGTATCAAACAGAGTGTGTTCACTGCCCTAAAAATCCTCTGTACTCTACCTAGTCATCTCTCCCCCGCAGCCCTTAGCAACCCCTAATCTTTTTACCGTCTCCTTAGTTTTGCCTTCTCTGGAATGTCGTATAGTTGGATCATACAGTATGCAGCCTTTTCAGATTGGATTCTTTCATTTAGTAATATGCATTTAAGTTTCCTCCAAGTGTTTTCATGGTTTGATAGCTCATTTCTTTCTAGTGCTAATTAATATTTCATTGTCTGGATGTACCACAGTTTATCCATTCACCCACTGAAGGATACCTTGGTTGCATCCAAGTTTGGGTAATTATGAATAAGGCTGCTATAGACATCTATATGTAGGTTTCTGTGTAGAAATAAGTTTTCAGCTTCTTTGGGTAAATACCAAGGAGTGCAATTGCTAGATTGTATGGTAAGAGTACGTTTACTTTTCTAAGAAACCGCCACAGTCTTCCAAAGTGGCTGTATTTACATTCCCACAGCCATGAATGAAAATTCCTGTTGCTCCACATTCTCCCCAGAATTTGGTATGGTCACTGTTCTGATTTTTGGCCATTCTAATCGATGTGTCGTGGTCCCCGCTGCAACCTTTTAAAAATTAATACATATACCATATATATATATATATATATATACACACACACACATATATAATATATATATAAATATCTCTAATCTCTCATTTCACAACAGCCATTATTCCATTAAATGAAAGAACAATATTTTTACAGCCTGTTCGCCTCCCTTTGAATATTTTATGAAAAGAAAGTAAAAAACTAAAAAAATTCAAAAACTTAAAGGAAAACAGAATTGTTCCTTCTCAGAGAGGAAATTTAAGTCACCCTTGGGAAATATTTGGGTGGTCCAAATTGTCTGGAACTTGTATAAGACTGGACTGACATGTTCCAATACTTGGTGGAACTTAGCACTAAAATAATTTTAACCTGGTGACGGTTCCTTGCCTTCTCCTTTTTCTTCTTTCCACCTTCTCTTTCTTTTCCTTTTTTTTTGTGGGGGGGCGGTGAGGTGGGGTAGATTTTTTATACAATTATAGATTCAATTTCTTTAATGGTTATAAGCCTGTTTGGTTTTCTATTTTTTTCTGACTCAGTTATGCAACATTATATTTTCCTGGGAAATTATCCATTTTGTCTAAATTTTCAAATTTATCTGTTATAAAGTTCACATTATTGTTTTATTATTTTAATGTCTGCTTTATCTTCATTTATATTCCCTGTTTCACCTCCATGTATTTATTTGTGCTCTCTCTCTCCTTTTTATATTCTTTTTCAATTTTGCCCAAAATGTGTCTACTTGATTAAACTTAAAGTATTTGATTTGGTTGATCCTTTGCATGTGTTTAACAGGAGGAAATACTAATCCCCCACTCCCATGATTTACATGTGAACAGATTTCCTTAAGTAATCTGACGTTTTTCTTCCATTCCTTATCCCTCTGCATAAAGGTGAACTTGAGTATCTGTAGTTGGGTGACAGCCATTTCTTTTTTTGGGGGGGGTGCGGTTTAAAATTGTTTTATTTGGGAAAAGTGTGTCTTACAAAAGGGCAGCTGCAAAATACAGAGACCTCTGCAACAATTACTTGTTTTTGCTTAACGTGAAAGAATGAGTGGTATCCAAGGAATCAAAGCAGTAGATGGACAAATCAGGGGCATCTCCAGGTTATTTTCAGGAAATAGAGCAACAAAACGCAAATTTATAATTTCTGATCAAGGAATTCTTCTAACAAGTTAACTTTAGCTTATCTCGTGGATTACCACCTCTCCGTCCCCTTTTAGTGGAAAAGCATGACTAACTACTGCAAACCAATTACTCCACTACAGGAAACATATTAGAACATAGTTTTGAATCACACCTGTCTAGCTGCAAAGCTCAGGGATGGAATGAGGCAAATACCCACAAAAACGAACAGAAAAACCTGACAACAAAACCCCTTAAATGAGGACAAAGGTTTGTCAAAAAGTGCCTGGACTAGAAAGTCTAGGAGACCATAAAACATTAAAAACAACTGTGTAACTGAGACCCAGTTTGTGTTAATACATGAGACAACCAGATAGTTTGAACTTCTATGGCTAAGCCCATTTCCCTATTTATATAGACAGAGCTAGCCCCGCTCTATTAACAGCTACCAATATACTGCTTTGTCCTTTAAGATCTATTTGCCACACGAGGCTGAAACCTCTAAACTTTAGTTTTTCCACTAAGGCTACAGACACTGCATCTATGCCATTTCTTGGTTGGGTGAGTGGAAATCATCAAACCTCCTAAGCACTTGGGAATTGGCTCTCTTTTGACCCTCCAGACCAGCGCAAGATAACAATGCTGGGTGAGTGCATCTGGTTCTCCCTAGTGTGTGGTTCCAAGTTCTACAAATGGACGGTGGTTGGGGAGTATTAGTAGACCCATTTGATGCTTGCTCTAAGTCACACCCTCTTAGTAGCTTATCATCAATAAAGGTGATAATTTAATCTTCATATCTTTGATCTTTGATCTCTCAGTGGGTTCACCATGTGAAAGAACATAGCAAAGTCATCTATTTGGTTCTCTCAAACAACAACAATATTTCTGTTTCCAGTTTCATTAATCTGTGCTCTTTCTATTTTGTGTGGTCCCTTCTTGCTTTGGATTATTTCATGTTCCGTTCAGCTGCATTTACTTCTATTACTGCTACCTTGAGTTTTTAATTTCACGACTCTCATTTAATTTGAAATAATTCTAATTTCCATTATAATTTCTTCTCGGACCCATGAATAGTTTCAAATCGGCTTTATTAAAAATTTTAAAAAATGTATTTCTGAACAATAACACGTCATGAGGATGTGGTTTGTTTTTTTTTTTTTTTTGATGACTATAAAAAGACCCTCAATTCCAAAAAGAAAAAAATTCTTTGCAAGAGATGAACATTTAAAGAAAAATCAATAAAACAACCTTAACATCTGTCTGTTAACATATCAACCCAAAATAAATTAATGGGGGAAACTCACTATTTTTCTAACTCTGAATTCTCCCCTGTAAGTCCCATAATTCCTGCAATTTGCATGTGCTTACCTGAATAGTTTTGTTTGGTTCTGTTTTTTAAATTTTATTGGAGTATGGTTGATTTACAATGTTGTGTTAGTTTTACCTGAATAGTTTTTAAATGATATTTTCCCATTATGATATCTCTAATGTAATATTTTAAATCATTTCTAGTTTCCTAGAGTTAGCATTTTATACAATGTTGGAAATAAAATAGACCTAGACATCTCATTCAAACTGTGAGAACATGATTTGTATAATCTTTTTCCCCCGGAAAAAGATTCACTTAGCTCTGAGGTTTATTACCACGCCTTCATAGCTTTCCTTATCATGGTTGAAAGGATGTTGAATGCCAAGTGGTTCACTTCCTTACCATGCGCTTCCATTTTTAAAAAGCACTATTTTATTAAAACTCACTTGATGGGCATTGTGAATAAGTTTAAGAGCTCTGTTTCAGAGATTTTCCCAATTTGTCATGTTCCCAACAGTGTATAAACCAGCTCCTCATTGCTGCTCCTGAACATAAGAATAACTACTTTCACTGGTCATCATATGTTGTTCTACCTAATTAATACTTGCACATCAACTCTCACTGCCTTGTCCTGGATTTCCTAGATATTTTTGATTTTTTAACTAACAAGACAACAAATTGCGCTTAGGCAGAATACTTCAAGAATTTTGTGTATGTGTGTGTGTGTACATTTTAACATAACCAAGATAAATCAACACACCTAAAGTTAATAATAATACCTTGATGTCATTAAATACTCTGTTCATGTTCACATTTTTTATGATTGTATTATATATGTTTTTAACACTTTGAATCAGGAGCCAGATAAGATCCATTCATTGTAATTTGTTTGTAGGTCTCCTAAATTTCTTCTAGTCTATAGGTTCCTCCTCGTTTTTTTTTTTTTTTTTTTTTTTTATGTTTGTAGGTCTCCTAAATTTCTTCTAGTCTATAGGTTCCTCCTCGTTTTTTTTTTTTTTTTTTTTTTCTTGAGACATTTTGTTGAAGAACCTGGTTAGTTTGCTCTGCAGAATTTCCCACAATCTGGATTTTGCTGATCGCGTCCCCAAGGTATGAACACTCCCCCACTCCCTTCTGTTTCCTGTAAGTTGATAATCTACAGGCTTGACCAGATTCGTGTTTTTATTGCATTTTGTGTTTTGCAAGACACCTCCATAGTTGGTGTTGCATGTTTACATAAGGAGGTACATAATGTCTGCTAGTTTTTTGGAATATTAGCAGTTTTGGGTGAGCCTTGTCTAGACCCATTATTTCCTTAAGGTGTGTAAAATGATAGTCTAATTCCTTAATTACTTTTTCAGTTATTACCTAAACTCTTTTATAAATTCCTTTGTAAATACTTTTGGTTATCCTGAGTTTGAGATCATATAGGAAAATTAGGACAAATGACAGATGTTTTCTCTTTGTTTACCAGTTTTCAAAATACTGTGGTTGATCTATGTGTCTATTATTATACCTTGGCATCCTCCCAGGTGATCACTGGTATTAGTATGAAGTATGGATTTTAACACATCTGATTTACTTTAACTCATTTCAGTTATTTTCCTTTTTCTCACTCAATTGTCCCATTCTGGCCAAAGGGAGCTTATTCAGGTTGGTTCTCAAGCCATTTTAACATGGCTTTCATAGTCTTTGATATTTCCTTACTGTTGGTTATGACAAGATACTCTAGGTTCACCTTGGGTATTTCCCAGACAGATCTGGAATCAGCCATGTCCCCAAGGGGGCCTGGTTTATTTTAGTACAAACTGGTGTCTTGCATTTAAAAAAATGGATGTTTGGTGTGCTTATTGTGATGGAATTTCATCATTATTTCTTGACATTTTTCAGTCAATAGTCTCTCCAATTTCTTTATTTTTGCCTTTGGTATTCTCCAGTTGTACTATGATATGTCTAAGTGTCCTGCCTTGAACATTGCTTCTCCCTACTCTCTATTCTGTCCTTCTGAAATTCCTATTAGATGTATGTTATACCTTCTCATTCTATAAACACTATTTTTATCCTCACTTTAATATTTTTATTTCTCTGGGCTACCATCTAGAAATTTCTTCTGATTGCGTTCCAGTTTGTTTATGTTTTTTTAGCTGCATTTTACTTGTGTTATTCCTCCCCTGAGTTTCTAATTTCATTGACTACATTGACATTTTTTGAAATTCTTTTTTGTCAATTTTCAACTCAGCTTGTTCATTTTTCCTAATTGTTCTTTCCATATATTTTTAATTCTCTTTTTAATCCTTAAACACTTTTAAAACTGATTTTATAGTCTCTGAAATTCTATTATCTGAAACTCTAGGAGTCTCATGCTGCACCGTGTCCCTCTAGAGAGGCTTTGCATGTGCATTTGCCAGTCGCTACAGGGTATGACCCGCCAAAAACCACTTTGATTTTTATTTCTTAGGCTTCCTGAGTCATGTGAGTCATGTAAATTTGAAATCCAATCCCATGCCTAACCCATGTGAGGACATTCCTATGATTACAAATTCTTAGGGGAGATATTTCTCCCACACCAACACCTAGACTGAAACTTAGAAGTTTCTTGGTTGTTGCCCTGTGCCAGTGGGCAAAGTTATAGCCCTTCAGGGATCTTGGCTTTACTCAGGAATTTCATTTTCAACTCCCCACCTTGCATGGGTCCAAAGCCATTAAAACAGAAGACACTAAGTAACTGGGACCCTTCTTTCCCAAGCTTCCCTAGCATCAGTCTATTTGCTTATCACTGTAGTTTTCCATTTCCTCTTCATTTTTGGTCACTGATCATTTCCTTGGGTTTTCTGGCTATGTAGTTTGCCATAATGCCAGATACAGAAACCCACTGTCAAATTCTTTTCCCAAAAACCTCATTTAAATCTATACAAGCCTGAGTATCTACATCCACAAGCTAGTCAAAACATCAAGTCTGAAAAATATTAGTATATCATGTGGATTACATTTTCTGAATGACATTTGATAGCGTCAATTAAAGGGACTCTTGAGAGCGAAAATGTTGGTTCTTAGCTGCATTTCACAATCCGATGTCCACTCTCAAAACATTTATATGATTGATGGCACATCGGTACCTATTTCAACAGGCACAGCTCCCATATTGATCCCTTTGTAACTTCCTTTGTTTTTGTAACAGTGGTTCTCATATTTTGTTCCTATGGAACACTAGTTTTCAGTGATCTAAACTAAAATGTTCTACCACCAATATCAAATAACAGATCCCCAACTTGCAGAAAACTCTTAGCTAACGAATATCAATTTTCTCAGTTTAAAAAATTTCCCCACAATGTTTTTCTAATGTTTTGTACCCAGAATTACTTGCTGGCTACTACTCAAAAATGGATGAATTAGTAGGGAAGTTATAACAGAAAAACTCATAAACTTGACTTGTTAGGTTATCATATATATACTGTTCTCTGTGAAGATGCAGAGATCTACACAGAGTTTATGTAATAAAGTCTTCATTTCTGGAAGTAAACTTTTCTCCGATTCTGAGTGTTTTCATCTCTTTAGGATACTTGTCCAGCTCTCAAATTCCATTTATCTATTTTCAGCCTGACTGATAATTTTTTAAAGTTATTCTATGAGGGAATTAGACATAGCAATATCTCATGGCATTCTGCAATTTCTAGGCATTCTGACTGACAAGAAATGTAAGAAACAGTATCCCAGGACAAAGTTTGTCAAAACCTGTTGTCACCAATGGTACTATATTGCAAACAAACACATAAAATCAGGACAGTTTTGATAAAGTTATAATGTTTCAAATACACAACCTTGATGTTTAAAAGTTGTTCATCCACATCTTCTTCAAAGAAGCCCAATCTGGCATGCAAAAAAATTAGTCAAAAATAACTCAAGTTATTTACTTGTCTTTTGAGAACTCAATAGAGTGAGCGTCTCTCAAAATTCCTCTTCTCCCTCATCCATGTTTGACACACACTGTGGCAACTCCCACACTTCTTTTCTCAACACTCCTCAAACTCCTCCTACAGCCCTAATTCAGGTTTCTCCTATTCTTCTCCCCCTCCATCTGTTTTACCCATTTTTCAGCACAAAGGTTCAACATAATGGACCTCTGGCAAGCTGGCCCTTCCTCAGGCAGTAGAGGAGAAGAAATGGAGCATGTAGAGCCAGAATCCTCAGCATTGTAAGAGCTGGACACTTACATACTTGTTCATTTTCCTCCTGACACACACGCATGAGCATATCTGAAAAGTATTATACATGTTTATAGTAAGAGCCATGGGGAGTTTCCTGTGTTTCTTAAACTCGCTGGGTATCAGTTTCCTCATCTGTAAGAGGGTGATGAAAAATAGTATCTGTGTTCTAGTGTGCTCTTGAGGGTTAAATGAGATCATACTTGCAAAGCATTTAGGAACAGTGCACGGTACATGGTAAGTGCTCAGAAAGTGTTAGGAGTTATTATTATTTGACAGTAGTAGTCATCGTACATGCACCGGAGAGTAAGGCTGTAAAGACACAACTTAAACTGGTTTATAGGCGTTATGCAATTCCCCTTAAACAAAGGCCGTGGGTAATAACCTAAGTGACTATTAGGATAGTAATGCTAGTGATAGGAGTTGTAATAAAATTTTACACTTTTAAGTACTGGTTTACTCAAACCATCATAAAGTCATAATATATTTTTGCCTATCAGTTGAAACACTGGTGCTGTTATCTTTCTACCTAATTTAATAACAACCAGTGATGCACTGGGCATGCTACTAAAAACTTAATATGTATTGATATTATCGCACTTAATTCCTACAACAACTGTGTAAGATAGGGGTTATTACTGTTACCTTCATTTTTCAGGTGAGGAAACTGAGGCTTCAGAGAGGATCCTTAAGAGCAATGAAGACATTTTTCTTTTTTTGTGTGTCCCTGCCTATCCCAGTGCCTCCCACAGTCTGGAACTTCATAAAGGTTTGTTGAGTGGATTAAAGGAATAGTTAAATCTTACTAGTCTCTATTTTGGTCCTGGGCCTTATACCCCAAACAGGTTTTCAACATCAGTTATGAAAGTAGACACAACCACACTGTAGGAACAAACCGAATTCCCCAGACCATTTTAAAAGGAAAACGTGAAACAACTTAAGTATCTTGGTGGGAGAAAACCGTAAAATGCTCAGCTATTAAGATTGCCAAGATTATCAGACTCGGGTGGATGGCTAGGATCACAGAGGAAATAATTCCAGTTTATAAGCCATCAGTAGAGTTAAAGTGGAGTCAGAGATGCCATCCTACTTCTTCTTGCTATTTTTTTTTTTTTTTTGCGGTACGCAGACCTCTCACTGTTGTGGCCTCTCCCGTTACAGAGCACGGGCTCCGGACGCACAGGCCCAGCGGCCATGGCTCGCGGGCCCAGCCGCTCCACGGCATGTGGGATCTTCCCGGACCAGGGCACGAACCTGTGTCCCCTGCATCGGCAGGCGGACTCCCAACCACTGCGCCACCAGGGAAGCCCTTTCTGCCCTTTTTTGTAAAAGCAAAATTCTTCGGATTTCTTCTGGTCAGTGAAAACAGGTACTAATGTAGGTCTTGTGTAAAAGTGAAGTGGTATAAAGTAAACTTTCAAAAAGTAGAGGATACCTCTACTATGAAAACATCAGTGCAAGGTGGTAGAGAGTTTTGGCAAAAGAGTGATTGAGGCAAGAGAGAATGAGGGGGAACTGAGATCGATTATGAAAAAGAGACTGGAGGTCTTCCTTCCTTCATTCACTTGACTCTTAGTTATTAGGCATGAAATACAGGTATAAATTGGAGATAGTGTGGGTTTGGTTCCAGACCACTGCAATAAAGTGAGTCACATGATATAAAAGTGCATATAAAAGTTATGTTTACACCATACTGTCGTCTATTAAGTGTGCAATAGCACTAAGTCTAAAAAAAACAATGTATATACCTTATTGAAAAAATACTCTATTGCTAAAAAGTGCTAACCCTCATCTGAGCCGTCAGTGAGTTATACTAGTAACATCAAAGATCACCTAGCACAGATCACCATAACAAATACAGTAATACTGAAAAAGTTTGAAACATTACTACAATTACCAGAGTGTGACACAGAGACACAAAATAAGAAAATGCTGTTGGAAAAATGACACAGAAATGACTTGCTCGATGCAGGGTTGTCACAAAGCTTCAACTTGTAGAAAATGCAGTGTATGCAAAGTGCAATAAAAGGAGGTATGTCTGTGTCTATATATATTATGCCTAATAAATATATACATATTTACACACACACACACAAGAAGTGTGCCAGGTGCTGGCAATAAAATTCTGAACAAAAACAGACATGGCCCTTGCTTTCATAAAGTTTAAATCTAACAGAGGGGACAGATATTTATCCAAAAATTACATAAACGAATGTCTAATTACTGGACTTAGGAAAAGCATCTGAAGCAAAAGCATATAGTTCCATGACAGCACGTAGCAAAGGAACCTGGTCTAGATTGGTGGAGGGAGGGGATGAGAAGAGTAAAAGGGACGTTCAGGGAGGGCTTCCCTAAGAAAGCTGTGCTGAGATCTGAAGGATGAGTAGAGGTAAATTAGGTCAGGCTGGAGGATGAAGGGTCAGGAAGGAAAATCCTATAGACAGAGAGAAGAGCATACAAAGGCCCTGTGAAGGAAAGCCCACATGGTTCAGTTGAACAACTGAATTCAGGCCAGCATGAACTGAAGAATGTAAGGGCGAGAGGTGGGGCAGAAAGGAGCTATTGAGAGACGCCAGACCATGGAGGACCTTATAAATCCTGTATGCATCAATTCGAAATTGACTTCAACTCTTAAAGCCAGAAATTCAATGATAGTGAAGTTAAACAAATAAGGATTTTGTCTCCTCATAGGAAAAAAGCCCAAAAGTAGACAGTCAAGTCTTGTATAGTGGTTTCACAAAGTCATCAGGGCCCGCGCTTCTTTCATCTTTCTGCCTTATCACCTCTAGTTACTAGTTTCCACCTTCAAGGTCTCAAGATGGCTGCTGGATTTCCAGTTATCACATCCACAGCCCAGGCATGAAGAAGAACTAAAAGGAAAAGTTTAGAGGGCTTCCCTGGCCACTGTACTTAACAACTTTCGCTTGCACCTTACAGGTTATCTCTCTCTCTGTAAAGGAGGCTAGGAAATGTGTGTGTGTGTGTGTGTGTGTGTGTGTGTGTGCGTGTGTGTGTGAGAGAGAGAGAGAGAGAGAGAGAGCCGCCGGCCGATTACCATCCTAATATTTTTGTAAGGAAGAAGGGAAAATGGATATTATGGAAAGTCAGTCTTTGCCACACCGTATTAAGGATTTTAGTTATTTTCCTGTGATCTATAGGAAGTCCAATAGGAAGTGCCAATGTGATCAGTTGGCAAGTTTTATGGAAAGACGTCACATGGTGGATTGTCTATAGTGTGTGAAAGGAAGGGGCCTGGGAAAGCAGAGTAAATAGGGGAAGAAGTACAATAAAACAGAGAGAACACGATGGCAGCATGGATTAGGGTGATGGCTATGGGAATACTAGAATCAGGATTGTTTTGAAAGACATTTTGTAGGGGAAAGAGACAGATCTTGGTGATAACTTAGATATGGTAATGAGGGAAAGGAAGGCAGCAAGGATGCTACACACTGGCTGGATAATGGTGCCATTCATTGAAACAGGGAACAAAGAAGAGGAGTAGATTTGCTGGGAAAGATCATGAACTTGGTCTTGGACGTGCTGCAAAGGAATGTTTCCAAATGGAGATTTAATATGTAGTTGGACATCTGGGTCTGGAACACAGAGAAACAGTCTGTGCTGGAGATGTAAGTTGGTACCCACTGACATGTAGATGATAACTGAAATCATAATTGATAATTATTTCCTGGACATAGTGCATAAAGGGAGAAGAGGGTCTAGGACTGAGCCTTGAGGAAATTCAACACTTAATGAAAGGAGGTGGAGGAGAATGAGGCAGAAATGTAGACAAAAAAGAAGCAGCCAGAGAGATGAAAGGAAATCCAAGATGTGATGTCCCAGAGCCAAGGAAGGTCAAGGAGGAGGGACCACATCCAACACTGACGAAGGGTCAATGAGATGAAGACTGACACAGTCTTTGGATTTAACAACGTGGAGAGCATTAGGGATATTAGTGAGGACTCTTGGAGGAACGTTTGGGCTAGAAACCAGATTATAATGGGCTAAGGAGTGAATCAGTTATGAAAAAATGGCGGCAATGAGTACACCGTTTGTTAAAAGGCTGGCCCTGAAGGAAAAGAGAAAAGGGATAGTAACAAGAGCGGGGACGTGGACCAGGGAGGTTATTTTCTAGTACTCATGGGCTTAGATACTGATGGGAAGGACCTAGTTGAGAGGCAAGAAGGGATAATTGATACATCTAAGGTTTCTGGGAAGGTAGGAGAGTATTGGATGAAAAGCACATGTCATGTGGTGACGCTAGTGAGGCTGAAGAGAAGGTATAATTAAAATTGGAGGATAGATACAGATTTGGGGCCAGAAAGCAGGAAACTGCCGTTCAGAATGAATGATATCTTGTCCCTGTCATTTTGGGAAAACTGAAGTCACGCAAGCATTGTAATCCTTAGGGAAAGTGAATTTCACATTGAAGTTGCCATAAAATGTTAAGCATCTCCACTTTATCTTCTTTCTATCAGGCATCTAGTTCAGTGAGCCCGCAATAAAATACTGTAGCTGGAGTTAGGGTTTACTGAAGCTTTATAAAATCATGTAATCCTCATAACATCTCTGTGAGGAGGATGCTGTTGTACTCTCAGTTTAAGAGATCAGGGGCTTCCCTGGTGGCGCAGTGGTTGAGAGTCCGCCGGCCGATGCAGGGGACACGGGTTCATGCCCCGGTCCGGGAAGATCCCACATGCCGCGGAGCGGCTGGGCCCGTGAGCCATGGCCGCTGAGCCTGCGCATCCGGAGCCTGTGCTCCGCAACGGGAGAGGCCACAACAGTGAGAGGCCCGCGTACCGCAAAAAGAAAAAAAAAGAGATCAGGAAGCTGAAGGCAGAGGGGTTAAGTAACTGACCTGACATCATGCACTATTCAGTGGTAACTACAGGATTCAAAACGTTATCTGCCTGCTGCAGGGTTCTCACTGCCATGCTGGGCTACATGCCTCACCAGAAAAGATGCTGATTGACAAGTCAGTTCAGATATAACCAGTCTGGGCAGGGAAGCAGACAGTCTTCTCATTTATGATTAACGCTTGTGTTTATGGCTTGAAGGCGATCACGGCATCATCCCTTCGTTAAAGGCTTTCTCTTCTTGAAGTGTCACAAAGGGAATGGAAGTGATCGTGAAATAGGAGAGGGTCAAGAATCAAAAGAAATGAAATTGAAAATGCCACCAAAAAGAGAACAAGTGTGTTTAAAGTTAAACTACACAAACAGAAGGACAAGTGTCGATATGACCATAAAAATGCTCAGGCAAATATATAGCAGGTGGGACCACCAAGTTACTGCTCTGGGATTTCCAGGCTTTTACTGAGCAGCCTGAGGGCAGATAGTTTGCCGGGATGGAAAGGCTATGTCTTGCTACTTCCCCACAGCGCACTTCACTTTCTTCTGTCATGAGATCTTTTCCAGAGCTGTTTGCTTATTTCAAGGCAACGCCATACACAACCAAGACATATCCAGAACTACTTTACATTGGGTCTGAGCGGCCTCCTTGAGACAAAATGGTTGCCCAGAGTTTTTTGGGTTTTTTTTCCAAGGGACGGGTCTTCGATCATTTTTAATTAACCGTCGTGAAATCTGACCCGCGGCTGCAGGTTTACCAGGATGTGCACATGAATTCACTACCTCACCTTTAAGCTCCGGTGACTCCGCCAGCAAAATGGAAGATCAATAATTGACATCTGCCTGCCTGGGTCAAGACGCTGGGCTCTCCTGGGAAACTCCAGGAACACTGTTTGTCTAGAGAGAAAGGAAGCCTCTGGGGTGGGGATTTTCCACCATTACTTCTGGAAAGCCAAGCAATGCTTTTGAGCCTCTTTCTTTCCTCCTGCCACTTCACCCAAAGAGGAAATCTTCCCCCAAACCTATAAACCTTGAAGATATTTAATGAGATAACACAAATAGACATTTTTGTTGAAGTTCCTTCTTTTCCTTCACCTTCTTTGTTGGAAGGAATTCCTGGCCTTTCGAGGTTGAATCAGGAAACTTTAGAAGACTTGTAATCTAGTCAGTGTGCTTTTGTTGGCAGATTCCAGGGGGTTGGCTTTGGAATTATGGCGAGCCTGGAAATTTAAGGCGATTCATAGCAAATGATAGTGATGACCGCGCACAAAAATTTGCTCTCTCCAAAACTCTCAACTGAGGGGCTACGGAATGTAAAATTCTTTTGATGTCATTTATAAATAACCCTGCAAGGCAGGTTATCTCTGTCCGAATTTATGTTTTTCAGTTTGGATTATTGGGGGAAAACCTGGATCCTGGGAAATTGATGCTTCCGCCTTCTTGCCTTATAAATTTTTAGCGACCTTTGGTTCCTTGATTTCACTAACCTTTCCCAATTCTTTAAAATCTCTTTCTAGGAAATTGAACTTTAGCTAAAAACAAGTATATCAGGGGATGAGTCTGGCAGAAGGTCAGAACTACATAGTACTTAGAATTATAAATATAGTAATAATATTAATAATAGCCTATATTTATTTCCCAGCTACTGGGCTCAGCATCTTATAGTGATTACCTTTTTAAAATATTTACAATAGTTTTGTAAGGTTGGTTCTGTTATCATCTTTCTTTTTCTTTTTTTTTTTTTTTTCTTTCCTGCTGGGGAAGCAGTTTAAAGTGGTGAAGCAATCTGTCATAATAAGAACAACTCCAGTCCAGGCCCTGGGTCTTGAGGGTTAGCCCCAGGCAATGTCACTCCTTGGGTGTGGAGAGGGTGTGGAAGAGGAAGCCAGCAAAGCTCACAGGGAGGAAGGGTGGCAGGACCACTTGCACTGAACAAGGAGACCCTTGATCCCAAAGCTGGACAGAATTTTGGATCCCATCCTTAACCCCCTGACTTTCAAACTTGATTATGAGCCACCATAAAAGGAGAACTGACCAGTTTAAGGCTTCTAGAATGCCGAAGACTCCATAGCTCCCTTTATCCTCTGCATCTGTGAGGCCATCCCCCAGCACTCAGGCCTCAGTGATAACCCCTCCCTAATAATCCAAGGAATAAAGCCCAATAACAACATTTCTTAGTGTTTTCCAGCACGTTTATGTAATTACTTCGTTTGATCTCCACTGGAACTTGTGATGTCGGCCAGGACATACATTAAAATTTCACTTTATTATTTCTATCCTGTAAACTAGGAAATTGAGTCCCAAAGAGGTGAGGTAACTTGCCCACGGCACTAAGCTAGTTTGGGGTAGAGCTGGGACCATAATTCAGGACCCTCAGCCCCAAGACTTGGTTTGTTCTCCTTTCAGCATCAGGAGATGTTTGCCCAGTGCCTACTAGGCATAGGCTCTTGAGCAAAGCACGTTGGGTAGGAAGCAGATGTAGTCCCCCCTCTCAAAAGGATTCCTATTTTCTTTGGGAGATGGCTCTTATTCTCATCCAATTAGTAACACACAAAGAGTTCACTGTTTTTTCAGAACTGTTTTGTAGGCACGGTTTCTGTCTCCCCTCACACGCAGCAGGTGCTCAGTATGTGTTGCTGTCAGTGCCACCTGCATTAGTGACTAACACGGGCAGCTTGGTAGGAAGAACAGAGACTTTGGAATCAGGCTAACCTGCATTCAAGCACTGCCTCTGCGCCTTCTGCTTGTGTGACTCCAGGCAGGTGGCTGACCTCTCAGTGCCTCGGGCACCTCAACAGAAAAGGAAGATCACAGAGTGACGATGGTGTTGAGTCTGAGATAATTAATGCAGGTGTGGTCCTGACTGCAGCGCACAGACGAAGCATGCAGCAAGTGCTGTCTCTGGAGTGGATATTGTTATTAGGAAGTCTACCGTATCAACTTCCTAAGAGAGTTTGAGCTCATCATTGCTGAGCCTGCACCGTTTCCTCTGTGCATTTCAACACATGCTTCTGTTGAATCTGTAATCGCAGGTGGTTCTCTTTTATCTGCATTCAGGCAAGGAAGATGACCACATCCAAAACCAGAGCTCAACCAAGGGCACCTTAGCACTGTGACTTCCCCAGCTGCAGGGATGCATGTTAATAGGATCCACTGGAGACACTCTTGGCAGGTGTCCACCCCACCCCCCAACCAAGTTCATCAAAAACACAGTTAAATTTGGTTTTTTACTTTTACTTTTTTTTTTTTTGCGGTACGCGGGTCTCTCACTGCTGTGGCCTCTCCCGTTGCGGAGCACAGGCTCCAGCTGCCATGGCTCACGGGCCCAGCTGCTCCGTGGCACGTGGGATCTTCCCGGACCGGGGCACGAACCCGCATCCCCTGCATCGGCAGATGGACTCTCAACCACTGCGCCACCAGGGAAGCCCTTTCAGCTTTTTGTTTTTTTTAAAAACACAGTTAAATTTGGAACAGGAGCCTTTGAACCAGAACCCACTTTCAGCTATGTGTGGCACCCTCATGCTAAGTGCAGCGGCTGGAGGAGCTTCATTTTAGTGCTGTAAGTGCTTCCAGCAGGACCAGCAACCACCAGAAACCAAGTCACTACCTAGTCCAAGAACTTCTCCCCCCACCTCCTCAGGACAGCGCATTAATGTGGACCAAAGTCATTTCCCAAACAGCTGATTTCCCCCCTCCACACTGTGCCAGTGTCGAACACAACTGCCCCCCGGGATCGGACCGCTGTGCCAGGAGATGCCTCTGAGGCTGGATGATTCCAGCTCAGTGATATCATATCTGCCTGCTTGTTCTCCTCAAAGCAGTTTCAGAGAAAAGAAATATTGCCTGTGTTGAAAAGGGGCCTCTGTTAAAAAAAAAAAATCTCCCAGTTCCACTGTAGCCCAGTGTCCTCAGCCCTCGACTCCCCTCATGATGGAATACACAGCAACAAAACTCTACGTTCACGACCTGGAACTCTGTCACTTCATGTGTCTTCAATTGACTCGTCCCGGTGATCCGGGTCAGAGAGGACAAGAAGTGGCCTTGACTTCCACCTGGGTTTCCCCAAGCCCAGAAGCAAGCTCCTTGCCATTCTTCAGCTCTTTTTCCATGTCCCCTGGCACACTGCATAGAAACTGGCATGGGCACAGTATCTGTTCCTACTGTGAGCTTAGCACTAAATTACCTTCAAAATAATTTCACAGAGCTTGGGCTGTTTCTGGAATATGTCCAGGTGAGCCTCTTGAGTATGTTTGCTGTTTTACCCTGGCATTTGAACAATTGTTTTTCTCATTTCTGAACCTACCTATAGCTAACTATGAGCTCTTAGGAGATGCCAGGCTCTGCACTGAGGCTGACTTGCGTTATCTTGTTTAAACCCGACAAAGATCCCATGAAGTAGGTACTACTATTATTTTCATTTTACTGTTAAGAAAAGCAAGGGAAATTAAGTAACTGTAGAACCCATGTTGCTAACCTCTCTGCTACAGTGTCTCCCAGGTACAAAATACTGTGAGCTTTGCTCTCTTTAGGGATGAAAGTGTCTTGCAGGTGGAGACCCAAGTCTTAAAATTCTGTGCCAAGTTCTCAGTTCGGTCCTCGTTACCTCACTAGCATTTCACAAATGCCATAATCAGTCTGGTTCTCAACAAGAATTCATACCAAGCACGTCACTAGAGCCTCCTAGGTTTTCAACTTAGTAGCAAACCCTATGGCATAGACAAAGGAAGTATATAAGTCTATTTAAGGGAGATTAGTCCTTCTGAAACAGAGAAATCAATTTAAATGTTAAACTGAAAATACATGTTTTGGCATCTAGGGAAAGGGGAGACCAGATCATGGGGCAGTAGTGGGATGTGAAGTGGCCCTTGAAGTATGAGGCCAATGTCAAGAGATGGAGAAGGAGAGAGGGGGAAAGGGTGTGAGAAAAGTCTTGGGGAGAAGAAAACAGGGAGTTGGCCTGTAACGATATAATATGTACCTTGTAAATTCTCTTCACCATCAAGGCTGGGAATTCTAGAGGCCTTACTGTCTCTGCTCTTGATGAAAACAAATACTTCTTAGCCCACCAAACAGATTTTCTCTAGGGCCTGCGATGGGAGTCAGAGGACCTACATGCAGGGTGTGTTCCAGAGACAGGAGGACGGGTCTGTCTCTTTCCAGTTCTTGTGGTGTTCTCCCTGTTTATCCCCTTCTACTTCCCACTATCTTCTCTGAACTTAGTTTTTGAAAAGTGAACATATGGAAGGTTTACGAGTGGAATAAAACAACCCCAGTTGGCCTGGCTCTGCCACGCCCCCCAGCTGTGTGTGGTCTCTCAGGAGGAGGATGGTAAACCTTGCTCTGAGGACGTGTTCCCTGTGACAGGTGATACGTCAGGCATTTTGCATGTGCTAATTCATTGACTCTTCATAAGAAAGGTAGTTCACTATTAGCATCCCCATTTTACAAATGGCAAAACAGAGGTTTAGTGAGATGAATAACTTGCCCCAAATCGCACTGCTGGTCATTAGCAAAGCTGGGACTCCTTCCCATATCCATGGGGCCGCCAAGCCTATGTTCTTAGCCCTCTAGTTATACTTCCCAAGTCACTGAACTTCTTGGAGCCCCAGTTTCCTCATCTGCAGACTATTCATAACAGCACCTACAGTGGGGAGTAGCAGGGAGTAACCTGGTGATGTAAGTGAAGCAGCCACCCCGTGCTAAGACAAAGTGGGTATTCAGAGGTGGCCTCATTAATTTCCTCCACTCAAAACCATGAATGTCTCCATTAGCTTTGTCTTGTACCTTTACACTTCTTCAAGGATCTTGTAAGTACTCAGGAAGTACAGAGGGCTCACACCTATTCTTGCATCTTTCTCAATCTCTGTGATACCACACACAAAAAACTAACACTCAATTACTTTACTTTGAGTTCTTCTCTTTCCCTTTCTCTTTTTCTCTTTTGTGTAACTTTATAGATGTCATTGAGAAGGAAACTAGGAAAGTACAATTGTTCCTCCGTATCCGTGGGGCATTTGTTCGAGGAACCACCACAAACTCCCAGATACCAAAATCCAGGATACTCAAGTCCCTTGGATAAAATGACCCTGTATGTTTGGCCCTCTGTATCCCTGGTTTCCACATCTGCCGTCAGGAAGGCAGACTGTACTTCACTCAGAGGTGAGTCTGTAGGTAACGAAAGGTCGAACAAGGCTTTATTGTCCTTGGGTGTGGGTGGGGAACCCTGGTGCCTTAGGCTCGGCATTAAGTACTGTTTTACCAAATACTCTGTGTCCTGGGCAGGTGTTTGAACAGGTGGGGTGGCCCTGGGGCAGATGCTGAACGGGTCACAAGCTAAGAGCTTGGTGGGTATAATTACATCTGCATAAAAATGAATGCTGGACTTTCTCCCCTGCCGTGTCTTAGCTACAGGGGCTAAAATAAACATTTTAATTAGTTTCAGCTTCCAAAAGAGTCTTAGCAGGCCAGACTTCCGACTCTGCCTCCTACAGGGAAAACACGTTCAAATCCCACCCGTTGGCAACAAATCCCTCCAAAACAAAAACCCAAAACCAAAAATCATGTCAGACCCAAACTAAAGCTTTGTTCTGCATTTGGTAGCTTAGAGTGACACAATCTCTGGCAGAAGCGGAACCTTCACATCTCTTATCATTTACCAGGAACTGGAGAATGTCAGCTGTAAAGCACAATACAAGTCCTGTATCTACCACCTCTTCATTTGCTTTTTTAGAAAAAATTGGGGCATCCCGGACAGTTTAAGGGACCTAAATATATAACGAGCTCACAGTGCACTCAAGGTAAAGTGTCCTTTTCTTTTTCAAAGTGTCCACATGTTGCAATACTCATCCCTGGCTATCACCACCTTATGAGGGAGGTACCAACACTCCTCTTCTACACATGAGGAATCAGGGCTGAGACCTGACTAAGTGACTCACCCGGCATCACAGCTGTCAAGTGCTGGCCCTGGAATCAAATGGTCTGACTAGCTCACTCCTAATCCCTGATCAGCTCACTCCTGATCTTAGACCCCCAGGGCCATATTAGAGCAATTGAAGACAAAATGTAGCTCAGGCATGAAGAAGAAAACAGTCTTGTTAAGAATCTCCTCAATCCTTTCATGTAACACTCTGACCTTATTTCCATACAGGCCATTCTGTCTCTTTAGTTTTGACTCCGAAGGCGGGCAAGGGAATTGAGCACACCACATTTTGGTCCATATACATTACGGCTCTGCATTCATTTGCTCACTCGTTCATTCATTCATTCATTCATTCATAGGTGTTTATTGAGCTCCTCTCTGTTCCAGACACTGTGCACATCACAAGCCAGCCTCTTTGACATCATTTCTATGTTAGCTGTGAGGACACTGTTTACCTCTTAGACCTTGGGTTGGTTTTGTATCTTTCCTGTGGACATTTCATTGGTATACGAATTATCTAACAGCAATACTATAGGTTCAAATTTCCTAGAAGATGAGACTTCAGGAAGAATTTCCCCTAGACTGTGAGCATTTCCACAGCAGAAACTGTCTTCTTCTCCTTTGAATATCTCAAGCAGCGCTGTCCAGTAGAACTTCCTGATGACGGAAATGCCTTACGTCTGCACTGATACTGTAGCCGTGTGCCACATGTGGTTAGTGAGCACTTTAAATGTGACTAAGGAGCTGAAACTTTAATTTTAATTAATGTAAATTTAAATGGTCACGTGTACCTAATGGCTACTGTACTGGGCAGCACAGAGCAAGGGATTCTCACCTCTCACTGTACACATTACAAAGTTTATAAAACATTCAGATGCCCAAGTTCTACGCTTAGAGAATGTAGCTTACTTAGTCTGGGTGGGACCCAGTATACATCAGTTTGATTCTTTTTTTGTTTGTTTTTTCTATACAAAACATAACCTTTAGCAGGAGTCATTTTCCCTGACTGTATCCACAGTTACTCTTTAAACTTTTTTAAAATTTATTTAATTATTTTTTTACATCAGTGGTTTATTGGGCTCCATTTATTTTTGACAAATAAAATTATATATATTTAAGGTGTACAACATGATGTTTTGATACATGTATACGTTGTGAAATGATTTCCATCACTATGATTCTAATGTGCAGCTAGGAATGAGAGCTTAGTACTTCGAGTAACCCAGAGCTTGGCATCTGGTGGGTGCTCAAGAAATGTCTGTTGAAATATCGGAATATATAAGTGACCTCTGATTGGACCGAACATTCACAAAGAATCAACATGCATAAAGATATTGTGTATACCAGATATAATAATAGTAATAGTGACACATTAACAACGTTGATATGTAACATCTGTGGATATAAACCTTCTATTATAATATGCTAGCTAAACGTTCATTCATTCATTCAACAAACACCTAACTAAGCATCTACTATTTGCTAGGCATTGTCCTCAATGCTGAGGATATGGTAGCAAATAGAAACAGACATGATCCTCATTACCTAGTGGGGAGATGCAAATAATAACAAAGTAGATGCTCACAGACGGGGATAGGTTCTGTGGGGAAAATGAAGAGTGATGTGATAGCACTTGGCAGTGAAGAGGGGGGGGTCTACATTTAGAGGAGTAGTCAGGAAGGGCCGCTTTGCAGAAATCATGTTTCAGACAGCTGAGAATTTACCAGCTAAGGCAAAGAGATGGGGAATGGCATCCCAAGCAGAGGGCGCTAAAGCCATAAGGGGGAATATCTTGCGAGTCTGAGAAACAAAAAGACTAATAGTCCTATAGTAGATTGACAGAAAGGGAGAGGAACACCAGATGAGATGGAGAAGTAGCCCAGAAGCAGGTCGTGCAGAACCTTGTAGGAATTTGGATTTCATTCTAAGACCAAGAGCAATTCCTACAAGGTTAGGTTTACAAACAGGAAAGACCACTCTGACTGCTGGTGGCAAAGGACTGGGGCGGGGGAGAGGCTCCAGCTGCGAGTACAACTAGGAGTGATGGCAGATGCATTGGAAATGCGCAGGGTAAAGTAAAGGGAAGAATTGGGGAAGTTAACTCCGACTCCACCCCGCTCCCCTGCCCAGGCAATTTGGTAGATTATTTCGGCCAATTATGCTCTTAAGAAATAACCCTTTACATTGTAATAATACCTCTTTCACTTTTTCAAAGAGCTTTCATGTTTCCACCCCTGTTGCCATAAATGATCACATGGAGTTTTATCTAGGCTAGTTTTAGAAGAGACTAAGTTCAAGGATTTCTGGGATAAAGAAAGAATTTTTATTTTATTTCATTGCTTCAGGTAGCATTCAATGTACAAACACTCCTCGTTCTTAAATCCCAATAAAGTTTAACTAAACTTCCAAAACAGATTGGAAAATGTTATTTTAATTATAAAAAATATCCCTAGAAGATTCTTTAAAGCAGTGGATTTTTCTCGGTATCATTTATTGGACAAATCTATTTTGGGCACTAGCAGTGTGCCCGACACTGTGTGCTGTGTGTATGATGCTGAAGTGAGCAGTCTCTGGAGGAGACATATATAAAATATACAAATATGGTCCTGAATTGTGATGGATGGAACGAGAGAATAACGTTGGGCAGAAGAAAGTGACTTGATGTGAAGCGGTAAGTGAAAGCTTCTGCGAGGAAACAATGTTTATACTGAGACTGGAATCATAAATAGGAGCGGTTAGGTAAAGGGTGAGAAAAGGAGACTAGACAAGGGAGGGTACATATTCCTAGAGGAGGGAACAGCATTTGCAAAGACCCCAAGGCGGCATGGCTGGAGTGCAGAGAGCCAAGGAGAGGATGCTCAAAGATGAGGTGGGCGTAGGACTACCTTTAAATCTTTTGTTTACAGAGAGATAATCACTTCACAGAGAGCACAGGAAGTAAAGAAAGCGACCCCGCTGGGAGACACTGTCCATGTAAGAACTATCAGAAATGAAATTATAATTTTCTCCCTGAAATTATAAAATTATAGTCAAGGAAGAAGAGATCCAATTTTCATACACTTATTTTATTACACGATTGGGTAAAATGTGTCGCACTTGTTTCTGTGTACGTTAAGAACTTGTTGGGTGACATGCTAGCATTTTTTTCTCAATTGTAGGGAATGATGTGTGGGGAAGAAATCCCAAACTGGTGGCTGACAAGCTGAATCTGGTTCCCAGACATGGTTTCTTTGGTCTGGACGGTGTTTTACAAAATCTAGGTAAGCTGCAGTGGCAGAAACAGCAACTTCCTTCTGTAACAGATGTGCAGCAAAACTGCATTTCCCAGCTTCCTCAGAGTGGATGAGGGACCATGTGACTGTTTTGCCAGGAGAAAGTGGGCAGAAGGGTTCCTCACTTCTTCTAGGCCTTGCCAATAAAAATCCTTCTCCCAGGGCTGCAGGTTCTCTCACTCCATCTGCAGCTGAATGCAGAGAAGAAAGGTATCATAGAGGATGCAGAGCCACAGGACGAAGGGAACCCAGGTCCCTGAATGACCAGACAGAAATCTCCGCAATGACCCACACTGGCTGTGATGGAGTGAAAATTAAAACTTCGCTGAGTTCACCACTGAGATTTTGAGTTTCTTTGTTACAACTGTATTTTGTTCAGGTCCCTCCAGAATCAGGTTCTAAAATAGGGATTGGGGTGTAAGTCGTTTATTTGAAGGTGATCCCAGGAAACATGAGTAGGCGAGGGTGGGAGTTGAGATGGGGAAGGCAATGGGTTTCCAGCCTCTGCCAGTCTCTGCTGTGGACAGCTGGAGTTCATCTCACAGAGAGCTCTGGGAGACAATTTATTATTTTTTTATATATATTTTTTAAAATATTCATTTATTTTTTAGATTCAGCATACAAGAGATAACATATAGTATTTTTCTTTCTCTTATTTCACTTAGCAGAATACCCTCTAGGTCCATCCACATTGTTGCAAATGGCAAAATTTCATTCTTTTTTATGGCTGAGTAATATTCCATACATATACATATACCACATCTGCTTTATCTACTCATCTATTATTTTTAACATCCTTATTGGAGTATAATTGTTTTACAATGGTGTGTTAGTTTCTGCTGTATAGCAAAGTGAATCGGCTATACGTATACATATATTCCCATAGGTCCTCCCTCTTGCGTCTCCCTCCCATCCTCCCTAGCCCACACCCTCTAGGTGGTCACAAAGCACCGAGCTGGTCTCTCTGGGAGACAGTTTAGATGGTACCTCACAGCCATCCCAACTGAGAGGTGGGAGACTGGGGTATTGATGGGCTTCCTCTATGTCTAGCATTGGTGGAGAGCTGCTTCCAAGAACTCAGACTCTGCAGGATTCTCTCTCAGCCCTCCCTGCATGAAGGCCAAGTGCGTGTGCCACGTCTTCAGGAGGAGAGTTAAAGGTGTTCACAGGGGGCAGCCTGGCAAAGGTGAATGCCGCGTGGACATGAACGGGGGCACCAACAGTGTCTGCTGAAGACACGTAGCCTACACTGACTGATATGGGTGCCAACATTTAAAATTAGATGACTTCACATAAAAATCTGAATTTCTGACTTCTTTTTTTCTTCTTCTTCTTTTTTTCTCTGAAAAAATAGCGTAGTCAACATTGTGTCTGCATTTCTGTATGACAATAGCTGGCTGGAGCTGACTAGTGACCTATGCGTTAGAGGGGGCCACGGTCCCTAATTCTCCAGAGCCCCCACCATACCCCATTACCCCCAACCTGCTTCCCTTGTCTAAGTTACTTTCACAGTCCTTGTGGTAGGCATTTGAATCTCTAACCATGGTGCTCTCCTAGGACAAAGCTCTTGTGTTCCCTCTTTCCTTTCTTTTTCAACCCAATTGCATTTTCTTTCCTCCCTACCCCTCTTCAAAAACTGCTCAAGATACATCTCGTTGAGACCTTCCCCAACCACCCTTCCCTATTTCATTCACTATACTTTGGCAATCATCCAGAGCTGCACTGTCCAATATGGTAGCCAGACGTGGCCACATGTGGCTAGTTAAATTTTGGTTCATTAACTAATTAAGATTAATTAAAATTTAAAATGCAGTCCTTCCGTCATACTAGCTATATTTCAAGTGGTCAATAGCCATATGGGGTCAGGGGCTATGATACTGGATGGCACAGACATTATACATTTCCATAATTATAGAAAGTTCTGTGGGACAGTACAGATCTGTAGGATGTACCGCAATTCTTAGTTCTGGTGTCTCTTGTAGGTATTCTCATGTTTCCCATGTTTACTCTTTAAGGTAAGATCCACTTCAGAAAGAGGAGAGCCTGTTCTACACACAGTGTATTCTTTCTCACCATCTAGTACCACAGCAATTGCCTGTGGTAATATTGAGAACGTTTCTCAAGTTCTTGAATGATGTTTTGTACAAGGGTCCCCAGTCGTCTCATTCAGGGAGATATTGTGTGTTCTCCTGGCCCCTTCAGGCTTGTGTGGAAGACTGAGGAAGTTGCTTCAAGTGGAAACAAACAGAGAAGATCAGGTATGATTTCAACATCATACTCTCTTAGAATAGAAGGGAAATTCATTAAGACCACTTAATGCTTCCCATTGGATAAAAAGGGCATCAGAGGTATTTAATCCATATTTTGGTGATTTTATACATATATATATCATGTCTTTTTGATATATACATATATATATATCATGCCTTTTCCATATATCACTATGGAAAAAATTCCAGAGTGATCAGGGCAATATAACATCAAGGTACCGTAAAGCACTCTCACCTGGGAGTCTGATAAACTGGGTTGACATTCCAGCTCTGATCCTTGTTACCTGTGGGCCCTTGCACTGTTTACTTGCCTTTCCTGAGCCTCAATTTATTCAAAGGGGAATGATAATAATAACTACCTCATGGAGTTTTTGTGAAGATTAAATGAGATAAATGTGATAGGAAGTGTTATAAATGCTAGCTATTGTTATTATCAGCAAAAATCAAATTCAAAGGAAAACCAATCAAGACAAGAATTGACTTCCAGTGGTGCACCTTGTTGGAAAGGACCCATGTAGATAATGCATCCAGAAAACTCCCTCCAATAGAAACATTTGCAGAGTTGCAGGGGATCCATTTTGACAAACGCTCATTTTTTTTGGAAAGTATGAATGTATTTCCATTAGCACTATGATTATTGGGCAAGCATTGCACCTTCCCTGTCCCATTCTGGCAAACAAATAGTATCTCAAATTAAAGCTACCATTTAGTGGGGGGAAAAAAGGGTAATAGAAATAGGATGATCAGGAAGAAAAGGACTACAGAACTTCCATCACTCAGTTTTAGGTCCAAAAATAAAATCATTATAGGGAATACCTATCTCTTTTTCTGTCTTCTCCATCCAAATGTCTTACACATTTGAAAAGAATAGAACATTTTGAATGCCTTCCTTTTCCAAAGAGGTAAACAATGACTGGAAATGTTGATGTTCTCAAGCACCTCTGAGGCATGGCTCTGTCCTTCTCTTGGTCATCAAGCTGTGAAAAATCATCCTGCTGTTCAATAATCTCACTGAGAAACAGGTTAAAGGCACTTCCTGCTGAACAGAACGGATCATTCTAGGCCTATCTAAGAATGGCTTTTTGACCAAAGGCCATTATGTCATGATGGAAACGGATTTGGGCAGAGGCTCTGAAGTGGTATTTGGCAGTTTTTCCTTCTTTACTGTGCCCAGTTTATTGTTAGGGAAAGATGCTCAAAATCAATTGCTAAGTGAAACAAGGTAGATTACAAGAGAGGATGTATCATGTGATCATATTCTGGTAGAAGAATTGAAAGTGTCAATTAGAGCTCTTGGTTTGCAGCCACAGAAATTCACTCTGGCTCTCCAGGACAGGAACTTATTGGAAGGATGTGGAAGTTCACAGATGTATCAGTTAGCTATTGCTGCATAACAAACCACCCTAAACTTAGTGGTTTGAAAAATCAATTTATTTAGCTCAGGAATGTAGGCTGGTCTTCCATCTATCTGAAGGCACCTGTGTGTCCATTAGGTGGTTCTGCTTCTGTGAGTTGGCTGAGGCCCCTGGGCTTTCCTCCAAATGGTTTCTCATCCTCCAGCAGACTGGCCAAGATGAGGTTAGGTTTTTTTTTTTTGATGGAAATATATTTTATTTCTTTGTTATAAGTATTCATTTGAATTAAAGCCTTCAAAAGTCATATCAAGCAACACTGTAAGGTTTTATTTGAATTTTATTTAATTAATTTTTTTATACAGCAGGTTCTTATTAGTCATCCATTTTATACACATCAGTGTATACATGTCAATCCCAATCTCCCACAAGGTCAGTTCTTATGGTGGAGTCAATGTTCCAGGAAAGAGAGTGGAAACACACGGGGCCTCTTGAAGCCTAGGCTCTGAGCTGGCACACTCTCCCTTCCCCTGCATTCTGTTGGCCAAAGCAAGTCACAAGGCATTCCAGACCCAAGGGGTGAGGAACTAGACTCCACCTCTTCATAGGGCTCTAACTCTTGCAAAGGACATGGATATGGAGGCCACTAGTTGGGACCATCAGTGCAATCAGTTTACCATAACAGAACTGAAGGAAAAGCTGAAGAATTTGTTCTCAGAAGGCCCAGGACCCAGGGATGCTCAGGTGTCTGGGTGATGGCAACTAACAGGTGACCTCCTCAAGGTTCTCCTCTCAGGATGAAGGAATTTTACCATTTTTAATCCCTGAGGATCACTTGGCTAGAGACTGAAATCTCATCTTGGTCACCTGTTTTGGCAGTGGAGGACATGACACCTGGATTGGCAGTTGGACTAGAAAATGATGCTCCATTGATTGAGGGGCTGTCCTCAGAGAAAAATATGGGTGTGGCTTTCTGAAGAAGGAAGACTGAATGCTGGTACCCACACCAACGTGCTCTCATCATGCACCAAAATGCTGACAGGAGTAATACCCACCCGTTGGATTTACGGAAGAGATTTTTATTTTTGTTTGCATGTATTTCTTAAATTTCTCTAAGGAACATGTATTAGTTAGGGAATTTTTTACATTATAAAAACGTTATAGAAACACAGGGCTTCCCTGGTGGCGCAGTGGTTGAGAGTCCGCCTGCTGATGCAGGGGACACGGGTTCGTGCCCCGGTCCGGGAAGATCCCACATGCCGCGAAGCGGCTGGGCCCGTGAGCCATGGCCGCTGAGCCTGCGCGTCCGGAGCCTGTGCTCCGCAACGGGAGAGGTCACAACAGTGAGAGGCCCGTGTACCGCAAAAAAAAAAAAAGAATCCGCCTGCCAATGCAGGGGACACAGGTTCAAGCCCTGGTCCAGGAGGATCCCACGTGCCGTGGAGCAACTAAGCCCGTGCGCCACAACTGCAGAGCCTGAGCTTTGGAGCCTGCAAGCCACAACTACTGAAGCCCACGCACCTAGAGCCCGTGCTCTGCAACAAGAGAAGCCACCGCAATGAGAAGCCCGTGCACTGCAACAAAGAGTAGCCTCTGTTCACCACAACTAGAGAAAAGCCCACGCACAGCAACAAAGACCCAAAGCAGCCAAAAATAAAATAAATAATTTTTTTAGAAAACCCCAAAACAAAGAAAACCCTCAGGACATTCAATTAAATTTGAGTTTCAGATACACAAGAAATAACTGGCTAGTATAAGTATGTCCCATATATTGCAGATACTGCCAATTTGAATGGGACAGATTTATATTAAATATGTATTCATTTTTATCTGAAATTCAATTATCATTTGCTAAATCTGGCAACTCTAGTTAGAAGAGATTTCCAATGTTATTTGCTCCTCCTAAACCATGCCACCCTCAGGCACAGAAAAAACACACAACCTGAACCAGATTTTGGGCAGAGACCTAAAAGTTCTGTTTTGAAGCATCTGAAAGAAATCATGAGGGAAAACATTTTATGGGAGGATATTCCTCATTTCCTGTGGTCATGACAGTCTAGGACAGGAATTAGAGTCTGGTTCTAAATTCAGGGAAAAAGTAATTCTTTTCTTGTTTTTATTTTTCTTTCACTAAAGTTCTATATATATAGTATACACACACACACACACACAGGCGTACTTTTTTTTAAAAAACAGCAAAATCTATAATCGACCAAAGGCAGCATGGGAGGCCAAGTGAGATGTCTCCCCAGAACCTAAAAAAGGGAAACAAGATCTATACTTCAACTCTGAGAGCTGAATTAATGAAATCGACTCAAAACTTCCCAGGACAGTCATGTGACTGCAGGAAAACTTGTGACATTAGCAAATACATGAAAGGAAGTTATCATATGAAAGGGGGTAATTAACTTCTGAGCATGGGAGAGACAGATTTGAAGAGGAAGTTCTTGGCAATGCCTCACGGGGAGATACCAGTTGAAGTGAGGGTAAGCTGAAGACAATAGGGGAAGAACTCAGAATTAGGAAAGAGCTGGTTCAAGGATAACTTGTAGTTTGTTGATATGTTCAGCATAGTGAGAACCCTAGTTCCTTGAACATCCAATCTGCCTTGCGTACAAACGATGATGGTACATTATGGGAGAAATTATAGAGCTTCAATTGTGTGTCCCCCAAAAAAACACTCATTGAGGCTTCATGTAAACGAAGGAATGGTAGTGGTTTCCTCCTCAGTCATTGTACCTTTGAACAGGATTCAGTATAGCCACCATGTAATTTGTTCCTGTCCTCCTGGCGCTAATGAGGTTGTTCTAGTTTAGACTTTATTGACAAGGAGGAAATGGCAGGCAGGCAGGTGTCCAGAGCACCAATCTATGAAAGGACAATTTCCTCTGTTTGCACCGGGTGGGATGCTTCAGCTGATAGAATTCTATTCTCCAGTGATGTTTCCTAACAGAGCCCAGTTTAATTCTCAAATTTGTCAAGCAGATCCACTCACACACCTCTTGTTTATATTCTTTCCTCTGACCATTCCAGTCTTGGAATCATGGAATCAAGGTCAAGTTACCTCATTTTTTTGTTTGTTTGTTTACCAAATACCCATGTAGCACATGTTACGTGCCAGGCACTGTTTTAAATTAATAACTCATTTAAGCCTCCTGTTAACTGTATGAGGTAGGGAACACTATCATCCCCGTTTTACAGATGGGGAAACTGAGGCACGGAGTGGTTAAGAAACCCGAACAAGTAAGCGGCAGACTCAGTACTCTGGACTACGTGCTTTGTGCTTTCATCTTTGATCTGTGCTGACGTAATTTGCACCGATTGGCTGATTCTCTTGATTCCTGGGGGAATAAATTTTCCTGGGTGGGAGAGGTGGGATGGAGTTTCAAGGGAATGCATATTGCTAAGGAAGAGGGGAAAGAAAAAATGTACCATGGCCACTCTGTTAACCTTAGACTTCGTTGAAATCAGTTGTCTCAAGGAATCTGGTTCTTGGCTTCCCAATATGCAGTTTGGGGGCTCCCATTTCAAATGGTTATGTAATTCCAGAGAGGAAAAATCAGCGGCCTCATCCCCTGAATTTCAGCATCTATAGATCTGAAATGTTCAGAAATGTTTTGGATTTAGCTGAAGCCAGGGATAAGTTCCCTTTCCAATGTTAAGAAAATTTCTGTATGTGAGGGAGATATTATTATTGGTATGTGATAAGTGGGGTGACCATGTATATAGCTAATCATCCAAATTGTAATACTTTTAAGAGTAAAGGTGGCATTATTAATAATTATGCAAGGACAAATAGGCATTAAACCAAGACTCAACTTGGCAAACAGAAGGTATTGTCACTCTAATGATAAATGAAACTGGAACTAGCATCGTGTGTGTGTGTGTGTGTGTGTGTGTGTGTGTGTGTATCTGTTAGTCCCATTCTCCTAATTTAACCTTCCATCCAGAATTAGCATCTTCGAGCTATGACAAAGGTTTTATTCGGGATAAGCCCAACTAGGATATCATGTGACGCCCTTTCTGTTCTTGTCCTGGGTTGGCATTGATAAGTCAGCCAGGTTTTATAAGCGCTGTGAGATAAAAACTGCATGGGGGCCCTGCAGACCCGCTTTGTCCATCACTGATACAATCACTTAATAGAGCACTTGAGAACCCACAAAGTTAGGCCAAGTTAGTGGACGAACACATGGACTTGCTAATTTTCAACAGATGACCAACTGCCACCTGAACATGCAAATAGATTTTTTTCTGAGCTCACTTGATATGCTCTAGTTCAGTGGAGGGTGACAGGATGTCAAGGAGACTTGAAACCCTGTCAGCTGAACGACAGCTGAAGAAAATGGGAACATTTAGCTTGGATAAGGACAACATGGGGGCCCCCAGAAGTGGCATCAGATGGCTGACTCACCGCCATGTGCAACAAGGAATAGGCTTATTTTGAGTTGCCCAGAGTGTGGTACAGAATGGAAACTCCAGGCAATCAGATTTTGGCTCAGTTTAAGTCACGTGTCTTTTGTTGTTGTTGTTGTTTAAATTTTGAGAGAATGTTTTCATGATAAAAATAGCATGTGCTCTTTGGGAAAAAAAAATTCAAACAATAACAAAATATATAGGGTAAAAAGTAAAAAAGCCTTCCTCTTCCCTCCTGTTCCCACTTCCCCTACCTAATCCCACTCCCCAGGAGTATCCTAGACCTTTATCCTCCTGCATCTCTATCTGAGCACATGCAAACACACTATCTGCATATACACACATGCATTCTCTATGTTTACAAATAATTTTGCTCTATTTTTGTTTTATTCTTAAAAATATAGCCATAAAATTGGCGTACCTCGGGAGGTGATTGAGAAGGGCCTTCCAATGTAAATTTCTATTATTTCTGAATGATGTGACACAGAGATGCCTTGCTAAAGGATTGGAAACAGTCAAATATGACTTTAACTATGGACTGTAAGTATCTGAAGCGCTCCACAATTTTAGTTAACCTTTTCTGACATTTTTTTCATTAAAAGTTCTTTACTAGGTGCCTTGAAAAACAGTAGATATTGGGCTTCCCTGGTGGCGCAGTGGTTGAGAGTCCACATGCCGATGCAGGGGACACAGGTTCGTGCCCCGGTCCGGGAAGATCCCACATGCCGCGGAGCGGCTGGGCCCGTGAGCCATGGCCGCTGAGCCTGCGCGTCCGGGGCCTGTGCTCCGCAACGGGAGAGGCCATAACAGTGAGAGGACCGCGTACCGCAAAAAAACAAAAAACAAAAAAAAAAATAGTAGATATTTTGCTCTGATACATGTTCGTAAGAGGAAAAATGTTCAAATGATTTAAGACGTTTGAAAATGGAGGGGCTGTCTAGGAGTTTTGGCCACTGGCTATGTTTAAGCAGTGGGTGGATGACCACTTGGTTGGGACATTGTAGAGGAGGTTAAAAGCCACAGATGGGAAGGCGGGGAGAGTTGGACTGAGCGCCTTCCGAGATCCATTTCAGCGCTCTGAGTCCCTGACTTCCTGCGCATGCTCAGCAGGCAGTGAGAAAGATTCAGGAGGAGCTCTGTGAACAGGAGCCTCCAAATGGCCCCGGCCCCCTACTCCCACCCCCAGCAGGAACAGCCGGTGCATGCACAGCCTGGCTGGTTCCGGAGGTCGCCCACTGACATGTGGCTAGTGGACAGGAACGCCTGCGGGCGGTAATGATTGTTCCAGCTGCTCTTTGGACCTTGGGCACTTTCAACTTAGGTACCTTGATTTAAAAGAAAACAAATTCCTCTCTAAACACTGAAGGTTCTAAATTGACAGCAAATACTGTACATTCTTAAGAGCCTGGCAGGACAGGAAATTGCTCCTTCACCTGTTTGCTATTTTGATATTTCATCAAGATGGAATTTAGTGGCTTTGAAAGATAATATTAGAGTTGACCTTAGAAAAGAGACCCTGGTTAGAATTTTCAGTGTTCAGAATCCCCTCTATTTGTATATGGGTCGGATAGATGTATTTCTTTTCTTTTTACCTTGAAAAAAATACCCCCCAGAAACACTGCAAAAAGAGTACATTGAACATCTATACACTCTTACCTACATTCACCAATTGTTAACATTTTATCATATTTGCTTTATCTCTCTGTATACAAATATACATATTAATATTACTGTCAGCAGCTGCTGTAGGCTGAATGTTTATGCCTCCCTCTCCCCCAATTCATATTGGGTTGGCCAAAGAGCTCGTTCGGTTTTCCATAAGATGTTACAAAAAATCCAAACGAACTTTTTGGTCAACCCAATATGTTGAAATTCTAACCCCCAATGTGATGGAATTGGGGTGGGACCTTTGGGAGGTGATTAGGTCATGAAGGCAGAGCCCTCATGATTGGAGTAGCGCCCTTATAAGAAGACCTAAATAGACATTTCTCCAAAGAAGACACACAGATGGCCAAGAGGCACATGAAAAGATGCTCAACATCGTTAATTATTAGAGAAATGCAAATCAGAGCTACAACGAGATGTCACCTCACACCAGTCAGAATGGCCATCATCAAAAAGTCTACAAATAAATGCTGGAGAGGGTGTGGAGAAAAGGGAACCCTCCTCCTACACTGTTGGTGGGAATGTAAATTGGTACAACCACTATGGAGAACAGTGTGGAGGTTCCTTAGAAAACTAAAAATAGAACTACCATATGACCCTGCAATCCCACTCCTGGGCATATATTGGCAAAGAGGAAAGCTCAGGTTTGAAAAGATGCATGCACTCCAATGTTCATAGCAGCACTATTTACAATAGCCCAGACATGGAAGCAACCTAAGTGTCCACCAACAGATGAATGGATAAAGAAGATGTGGTATATACGTATATAATGGAATACTACTCAGTCCTAAAAAAGAATGAAATAGTGCCATTTGCAGCAACGTGGATGGACCTGGAGATTATCATACTAAGTGAAGTAAGTCAGACAAAGACAAATAGCATATGATACCGATTATATGTGGGATCTAAAAAAACTGATACAAACGAACTTATTTACAGAACAGAAACAGTCACAGACTTAGAGAATGAACTTATGGTTACCAGGGGGAAGTGTGAGGGAGAGGGATAGAGCAAGAGATTGGGATTGACATGTACACACCGCTATATTTAAAACAGATAACCAACAAGGACCTACTGTACAGCACGGGGGACTCTGCTCAATATTCTGTAACAACCTAAATGGGAAAAGAACTTGAAAAAGAATAGATACATGTATATGTATAACTGAGTCACTTTGCTGTACACCTGAAACTAACACAATTATTGTTCATCAACTGTACTCCAATATAAAATAAAATTTCTTTTAAAGTATTCACAAAAAAAATTAAAGAAAAAAGAGACCCCACAGAGCTCCCTTGACCCTTCCCCCAATTTGAGGATACAAGGAGAAGTCAACAACCTAGAAGAGGGACCTCACTCAAATGTGCACAATGACCCTGGACTTCTAGGCTCTAGAACTGTGAGAAATATGATTCTGTTGTTTACAAGTCACCCAGTCTGTTGTATTTTGTGATAGCAACCCATATGGAGTAAGGCAGGAAATATCAATGTTCGAGGTAAGCTATAGACATTGTGATTCTTTCCACCTAAACATATGGACAAGTGTCTCCTAAGAATGAGCGCACAGTATAATGATCCAATTTAGGACACTTAACAATGATGTAATACTATTACTGAACACAATCATATTCAGATTTTGCCATATTTCTAATATTGTCCTTTATAACATGTTCTCCCGATCTAGGATTGCATATTTACACTTAGTTGTCATGTTTCTTTAGTCTCTTTTGTTTCAGAATGGTGCCTGAGCCTTTGTCTTTTACAATACTGATATTCTTGAAGAGTACAGGCCGGTGGTTTTCTAGCAGGTTTTTTGATTTGGGTTTGTTTGGTGTTTCCTTTGGACAAGATTCAAATTATGTACATGCTGTGTCCTTCTCAGCACATCGCAGTAAGAGGCACCTGTTGCCAATTTGTCCCATTATTGGTGACATTGACTTTGATCATGTGGTACCCAGATGATTTCTCCACTTTACGGGATACTTGCCCTTTTCATAATCAGTAAATAATCAATGAGTAGACATTGGTATTGTCACCCAGATTTCTTCACTCTAAAGGTAATTTTTCCCTTTGTTGTAATAAATAATCTATGGAGAGATATTTTTAGACTGTGTAGATATCTTGTTTTCAAGGGAACTGGCTTTAGCATCCATTGACAACCCTTGCCTGAATCAATTACAATATTACTATGGTGCATAGATACTTTTGGAAAAGGGAATATTGTAATAGTGAGGTTTCTTCCCTGCAGCCTTTCCCCATTATTCCTTCTCTAACAGGACAAGGGATGCCCCAGGCAAGCCATTTGGGCCAAAATGAATAAAGGTCCCTGACAGCACCTTCACCCCACCATTCCAAAGTTTGAGCTATGCCTGGAGGATGAGGCAGCCATGGTGCAGCAGCGAGAGCCTGAGACTGAGAGTCAGATGAGCAATGATCTGGCATCTCCACTTGGAGATTCCACGGGTTCCTCTAAATGAACACATCCTAAACTGAACTCCTTTGAGGCGATCACGCCCTCAAACCCGTGCCTCCCTCAGAGTTCTAATTTTAGTGAACATCACCACTGTCTACCCAGTTGCACAAGCCAAAAATCTGGGCAGCGTTCTCTAGTCCCAGCTCTTCCTGACTCTCCACATCTAATTACCAACCATCCTGTGTGAGGATACCTTCCGAACATCCCCAAGAATTCACCCTCTTATTTCCAGCCCTATGGCACCACCTGGTCCAGGCTACCAGCATCTCTCACCTGCTCTTCTGCAACAGCCTCCTGACTGTCCCCCTGCCTCCAAGATTTTGTGAACTACAATCCATTCCTCTCACTTCATTCAGAGTGACCTTTCTGCAGTATAAATCTGATCATGTCCCGACCACCACAATAAACCCTTTGGTAGCTCCCCATTCCCTTAAGGATCATTTGGCTAAAGTGGTAAGTCTCAACTCCCTAACATGGCATACAAGGCCCACAGCCTAGAGTTGGCCCACTTCACCAGTGATATGTTTCATCATGGAACCACCTCTTACCCATTGGCCTCACCTCTGGCCAGACAGACCAAGATAGGAACAAGGAAACATACCGTATATGAAACGTGTTCTTGAGAAAATATGTGCAGCTCCTCAGTGTGCACACATAAAGCAATTTCTCCTTGGGAAATCATAGAAGCAGCTCTGACCTGGCCATTTACAAGACTCTGACTTTAGAAACCTGTCCCCCACCTGTGGTTCCTCCTCCATAGTGGAAGAGGGAAGCACTCACCAGGAGAGGGTTCCTTAACTTTGCGCATCAGGGCCGATGAAGCCATTGAAAAATGGGCCACCAGAGGGCGCACCGTGACACCACAACAGGCTTGAGGAGGGATGGGTTCCGCATTTATCTTGAAAGAAAAGATATTGGAAACATATTAGATATATTTATTTAGGCTTTCTGACTAACACATGCATCCCAAATCCCAGGGCAGCCACGTTCTTTTATTTTTGTGCCGTATCCATGGTTTCAGGACAAACATGCTAAGAAAAACCTTTCCCATCACTGAATAGAAAAGGAAATATGAAAGCTTGGGCTATTTTCTTCCTCCAAAAGTTAGACTACATTTTAAATAGTCTCTCCTTAGGAAAGAACTACCATACTGTTCTCCATAGTGGCTATATCAATTTACATTCCCACCAACAGTGCAAGAGGGTTCCCTTAGCAAAGAACTCTTGATTCATTAAAGAAATGTCTAAAACTCTTCATGGCACATTATTCATAAATACTGGAAATTTCTTAATTTCCAGTACTTAGGATCAGACAAAATGACAAAAATATATGATTAATAGCTACCTCTTACTGAGTATTTACTATGTTCCAGATACAATGCTAAGAATCTGATATGCATTATAAGTAAATATAAATATATGTAACTCACAGAATAAGCTTTAAAGGTAAGTATTATTGTTCCTATTTTGCAAACGAGAAGACTGAGCCTCAGAGCACTTCAGGAACTTGTCTAAGATCACAAAATTGGGATTTGAACGCAAGACTATCAGATGTCAAAGTCCATGTTCCTACTCAGTGAGCTCTGCATCTTGGAGACCTCTCATCTTTCTCCTAAAAGCCTGCCATCTCCATTTCAGGACCTTTCTTCTTTCCCCTTTTCCTGCCATGAGTACACTTACAATACTAGGTGTGACTCCAGCAGACATCTACCATACTCTAGATCCAAGCTGCCCCGCTGTTTCCTAGACCATATCTTCTACCCCCAATCAAAAGTGGATTGTCCTGTGTCTCAGTCCCTCAGGACCACTGATTCAGGCTCAAGTACTTTTTGTGCCTCATAGTCAGGCAGTCAACAAATACCGTTGAACTTCTCTGTGCTACACCAATATGGTTCCCACACATGGGGCTCAGTAAATGCTTGCTGGATGATGGATGGATGAATGAACACTAGAACATAGTTAGTGACAATAGAGGAAGTTTCAGGTAGAGGACAGAATATGAGTTTTGGAATAAAAAAGATTTGGATTCTGGCTCTATCATTTGGGTGGTCCTTAAGTACAAAGTATTCACCAAATATTTCTGGCCACAGTCATTTCAGGCACTTGGTAATTCTATCTTGCATTGCTTAGTGTTTTTCAAATTCCCAAAAGGCATCAGTCTTTGGGATTTGGGAATAAGGGGTCAGAATCCCCAGGAACTCTGAAATCATAAATGATTCTGTATTTTTCATGACATTTTATTTACCTATATTTAAATAATAATGGGTAACCATAATAATGAACATCGAATCATTTTTCTGTGATAGGGTTATACTGCCAGAGGTTTTCTGTAAAAATGATATAATAATAAGCGCATGGTTTATTATAGTTATGAATCAATTTCTTGTGACAAGATTATATATTTCAATAACAGGTACAAATAATCTCTTCCTTATGGAGACATTTGATAATAAAAATATTAAAAGAAGGGGAGAGACACAAGATAAACACTCAAGAAAATTATTATAAAAATGGAATGTAACACAAATATTTCTAAAAGGTATTGTTATTAAAATGAAAATTTAAAACCCACAAAACATTAATTACCTAACCAATTTTCCTTTTTGCCTTGACATTCGTTCAGCTGTTAGCAGTGCATCCAAAAGCAATTTCAAGTCAAGTGTTAGAGTACATACTGCTTCATATAAGTTCATTTCCTTTTCTAATGATGAAAATTAAAAATATTTCTTTTTCTTTTCTTCTTGCCCTGGTTTTGATTTTGCTGTTGAAATTGATATTGCTTTTGCTAATTCAGATTTTTGTTCAGTTTCTGATTTCCTGTCAGAGTGTTCCACAACAATTTTCCCATCATCAGCTCTTTGCATTTCTTTCAGCTAAAGTATTTACAAAGAACTGCAGCCTAGAGGGAATATTCAAACACTGGAAAACACCAGTGAACATTACTGGGTTGTGTTCAAATAACCTAACATTAAGATCTACTAGCAAAGTTAATAGCACTAAATGGGAGCGTGTGTTGAATGTTTCCAAAACTTATTTCTTAGAACATCACTCAAGGGATTTGGATGAGGTATATATGAAGCATACAAATTTATTGATATTTATTTGAAAGAATGCCTCACCCAGCAGACATGGCCATGAACACACACTTAAAACATGGCAACAGCTGCTAGCAAGACTGCCTGATTAGATGGTCTTGGCTTTTAGGGTGTTCCCGTCCCTGTTCCTGGAAAAGTCAACCTTAACCTTCGATTCTGCACATCAGTGTTTCTTGATCTTGCTTTGAACTTGACACGAGTGAATCCCTTGAACCAGTAACATCTCTATGTTGCTTCTTTATGGTTTAATTCTTTCAGGAGAATCACAACTTTTTCCTGTTTTCCCAATTTCTTGACTGAATTGTATTGGGACTTGGGATTTGGAAAAACATACACATTTCTAGAAAAATGCCAGGAAGGCATTTACTCATGGAAATAGCACCATGGCCTTTACAAGTGAGGTGCAACATGGAGTGGGCTTTGACCAATGGAACATGTTACTTCCAGGCGGAAACTGTGACAACTGTGATGAGATTTGTCACATTCCTTCTGCTGCAATAATCATAGAGGCACATGTTGAATTAGAACCTCCAGAACCAGGGTCCCTGAGTAACTGTGATAAGCAGAGCCCACTGACAACTCGTGATATCCATGAGAAACTGTGGTGAGATTTTGGGGTCGTCACTATATCATAAGCAAAACCTACAGTGATGGTCTCTCATACGTTGGGTAAATTACTTACCCTCTCAGTGTCTCAGTTCCCTTATTTAAAAAGAGAAGTTTCTATTTCAGGATTTTATTTTTGTTTTTGGTAAGGACTAAACAAGATAAGCACATGGAAAGCCTCTAATACAATGTCTAATATATAGTAGATGCTCAGTACATGCTTCCCGTGCAAAGGGACAAAGAGAATACCCTAGAAAATGATCATATAAAAAAAATTAGAAGTCAGAGTTGCATCAGACTTCCCAAATGCAACACTGGAAGGTAGAGATGTCAAAGGAGCAACGCCTTCAAAACTATGAAAGAGAAGTCTTTACCCAGCCCAACTATCAAGTAAGGATGATGGTTGAATACAATCATTTTCACAAAATATTTTATAGCCTATGCACCCTTCCTCAGAAAGTATTCCACCACAATGAGTAAGATATTCATCCAAGAAGAATACACAGGATTAGGAGACAGGAATCCAACCCAGGATAGAGAGAATCCGTTGAAGGGCATCCCCAGCTTGATGTCTGGGCAGATCCTCGAGAGCACTGGCCAGCTTGGAGCAGGAGGTTGGGTCTGCAGGGGAGCCCTAACCAGGAACTACATTAAACTGGTGGAGGGCTTCCCTGGTGGCGCAGTGGTTGAGCGTCTGCCTGCCGATGCAGGGGACATGGGTTCGTGCCCCGGTCCGGGAAGATCCCACGTGCCGCGGAGCGGCTGGGCCTGTGAGCCATGGCCGCTGAGCCTGCGCGTCCGGAACCTGTGCTCCGCAACGGGAGAGGCCACAACAGTGAGAGGCCCGCGTACCACAAAAAAAACAAAAAACAAAAAAACCAAAAAACTGGTGGGAAACTTGATGTATGTGAAAATTAGTACTAGAGGGAGAGTACATTTTATTGGGAAGAATTAATGACAGTACCTGGATAACTGAGGGCATCTAAAAATATAAGGCAATTGTTAACTCTAAGAACAAGAAAATATTGAAAAAGGATATCATAATTATTACTTGACTTGGCAGGCAAGAATATTTACATGGTTGTACTAAATTTTTTGCTGATTATTGATCTAATCAGAAATTTTATAATAACTGCCAAATATAGGTGGGACGGATGGAGAAATTGGGGACGTACTAAATCTTCCTCTTGCAAATTAGGAAATCAATAGATGATGCATAAAGTAGGTAAATCAAGGAATCACTACGAGTAGATTATTTTAAAACATAGAGGCACGTACGTGCCAGAGGAGCCACACGACAGATTTGGACGTGGTTACTTCTGAGGAGATGCATTCAGGGATGGAGACCACTTACGGCAATAGCTGCTAGCAAGGCTGCCTGATTAGACGGTTTTGGGTGCCCTTGTCCCGGTTCCTGGAAAAGTCAACCTTAACCTTTGATTCTGCACATCAGCATTTCTTGGTCTTGCTTTCAACTTGACACGAGTGAATCCTTTGAACCAGTAACATCTCTATGTTGATTCTATGGTTTATGTTTCCAGTTACAAATTGGGTAGTGCAGTTTGACTCTTTATTTCAGAGCAATATGTGTTCTTATTTTAAGGATTAGTTCCTGTGTAAATACTAATAAATATTCCTAATATTTACGTGAAGCCCTGAGTTCCAGTCCTGAGTCAACCACACCAGCAAGGGCTCAGGTAAGTACTTGCACCTCTGAGTCTGCTTCCCCATCTGTAGGTGGGAGGTTTGAAGTTATTATCTATGATCTCTGAAATCTCAAATGCACTATTACCAAAACGCAAACTTGTAAAATACCTTGTAACACTTGTAAAAAGACAACTTCTTATTTTCACAAGCGCAATTCTTTTTCATAGATAAAATACTAAAACACACCAAAACGCTCTAGGTTAAAAAAAAGAAAGAAAGGAGTACAAAAACTCTGACATACTGGCCATGTTTTGTCATGTATCATTTTTAATAGTCTGGCAAGCCTTGTAAGAGATCCATTTTCAGTCTATGCAATGTGGATAAATAAATAAATATGACCTTGAGTGTTCTCATTTTCACGTGCCCCATTCCCCCTGCCCCACCTCAGGACAGTTTCAGTAGTTCTTGAACCAGAATTTGGTGTCCAGATAAGCCACCAAGAATAATCTTCCCCCTGGAGAGATCCCTGTGTGTTCCTTGCAGGCATAAGATGCCCTGTGTAGAACTAATGAAGCGGATAGTTCAGAAATTTTCATTGGAGAGAATTTCTTCTCCACCTCCCCTCAAGTTCCCATGAGCCAGTTCCCTCACTGTGCTAAACCAGCAAAGAGCTCAACATTTCCAGAGGAAAGGTAAGTCAAAGTCACAGCTACTCCCAGACAGGGGATTCTCCCCAGTGTCCACCTCCTCCTGCTTTTTCTTTCTTCCCTCTCTGCTCCTCCTTTCTACCGCCCACACCATCCTCCGCAGAGAGTGAGTTTCTGGTGATCTCCCTTGGTCTCTCAGGCACGATTTGTTCTTCTCCAGAGTCAGAGCTCGCCGCCCCAGCACCGGGTGGTCCGGCTGTGAACAGGTGAAGTGAGCCGGGTATCATTTCCCAAAAACCATTCATTTGTTTATTTTTGGCAAGAGTAAGCACCTGTCATCTGCCTCCATCAAAACTTTGATTCAGGGCTTCTCTGATGGCGCAGGGGTTAAGAATCCGCCTACCAGTGCAGGAGACACGGGTTCGAGCCCTGGTCCGGGAAGATCCCACATGCTGCGGAGCAACCAAGCCCATGCACCACAACTACTGAGCCTGCGCTCTAGAGCCCACGGGCCACAACGACTGAGCCTGTGGGCCACACTACTGAAGCCCACGCGCCACAACTACTGAAGCCCGCGCACCTAGAGCCCCGTGCTCCGCAACAAGAGAAGCCACCGCAACGAGAAGCCCACGCACCGCAATGAAGAGCAGCCCCCGCTCGCCACAACTAGAGAAAGCCCGCACGCAGCAACGAAGACCCAACGCAGCCAAAAATAAATAAATTAAAATTTTATTTTTAAAAACCAAAAAAACCCAAAACTTTGATTCAGAGAAGTAAAAATGACAGCCCCAGACTCCTGGCCTCAGTGCACTCGGTTAATTTCTGTGCTCCAAGTCCAAGGTGAGGGAGAGAAGGATTTCCTGGGCAAGTGTCAGAGGTGCATTCACAGGCAACTGCTCCTCTCCCAGCTTCTCCACTGGATTATGTGGAGGTGCAGTTTGTCACACCCTGCATACACCAGCTCACTGAGTGCCTCAAACAGATTTATCCCCACTTTACAGGTAAAGAAACTGAGGCAGAGGGAGGGGAAGCAGCTCGCCCAAATTTGCACAACCTGGAGTTGGTGGAGGCAGATATGAACTGAGGTCTGTGTTACCCTAAAGCTGGTGTCTTTTCCCCTTGGGCTGCCTCTCCATCTCCCTGATGGCACTGCCTGCCCTGTGCTCCCAAGACCGGGCTGGAGGTGGAGACTGGGCCGGATGCAGGGGCCAGGTTTGGCTGGGTTTGAGGGCAGCTCAGAGGTTTAGTGACAATGTAGATTGCCGTCAAATGTCTCAGCTGTTGAATGTCTTCCCTCAGTTTTGGTCAACTTTGGCCATTCTGGGTCTCCTTCATCCCTTTGAATCCCAGGTATGGACTGAGAAGTGGCCATAGGTGACACTTGGGACACACCAGAATTCTACTCTGACTTGGTCACAACATCAATGTGCTTAAGGGTCAAGCACAAGTTGTCGGACATGTGGTCTGGGGGCAGAGAGTGGCCTTGCTGCTCTTTAATTATCTTCTTTTTCATGCCTTTCATTTCCATCCCTCCATCTCTGTCTTCCTGCTTATAGGGGGTGGGGAGGGGCAAGGGTCTCTGTGTAACTCTGTTCCCTAGTCTGATCTACATTACCTTCTCGGCCCCCATGTTCTAAGGACGGGCTTAGAATCTGCCTCTCAACCCTCTGGGTTGGGAAAAGAACTAACTGGCACAGTCTTCCAGGCAGCAGGGGTAGCCCCTCAAAACCGAGCTGCTGAAATCTCTGTGGGGCCTCTGGGTCCTCGTGATTCATGTAGATGCAGAGGCCCTGCCTTGGAGGCTACATCAGACAGATTCCAATCTCCACGGAATGTCCTGGCTTGGATCTTAACATAATTACTCTTATAACTTACTTTTTAAAGAGCTCTGGTGAGGGCTAAACATGTTTTATTTTAAAATGACATTTCTTGGGTAATTTTTTGGGTCAAATATTATATATGCATTACAGAAAATGTAGGAAAGAAAAAAAGCAAAGCAGAAATAAGAAAAATAAATATTCACTATAATCCCACCAACTGGAGATAATATTTAAGAATATATAGCATTTCATTCATTTTGGGGGGGTTGCCTATCTATGTTCACTTTTTATTTCTAAAAATGGAATCGTATCACATTCACCACGTTACCTAACAGCCACTTCTCTGCTTTCTCCTTTGCCAGTAAACCCTGATTTTGTTCAAATAGAGGACAGCCATGTGCCTGAGGGAAGGATGGGACCTTCTCCAGCCTGAAGTAATGCAACTAAATTGGTCTAGGTTGTTCTGGATAATTCTACTCGTCTTGCCAGTGACCGGCTTGGGAATAAACACGTGACATTATTTTGGCCAAAGAGACAGGAAGGAAGTCTGTAGGGAACTTCTGGGAAAAGTTCCTTTGCTCTTCAAAAAAAATCCAGCATTGCTGCAGTGGTATGCCCTTGCAGTCATTTCTTACTTTCTTAGTTTAAACTCTGGGTTAAACGTTATGAACAATTTTGAGACTTTTAATACATATTCCAAATTGCCTAGGAGCCCCTATTGACATGTTTTGTACTGACACTTAAAAATTCTCCATGGAAGGTCTATTTTATCTTTCTTTACAGTGAGCTATCAAAAGAATCCTTATCAATAAATATTATTCCTGCAAGTGCAGACTTATTTTCCAAAATGAGTTCCATTTATGCAAAGTCTGTCTTCCAATAAACATTAATACTTTATATTCTTCAACATTACATTAAATTCACATTATTAGAATCGTATGAGGGTAGATCCCAGGGCCAAGTAAGGTCATATATTTGGGCTGATGGTGTTCAACTCTGGCTATACACTTGGGATCACCTGGGGACCTTTATTTATTTTTTTGCGGTAGGCGGGCCTCTCACTGTTGTGACCTCTCCCGTTGCGGAGCACAGGTTCCGGACGCGCAGGCTCAGCGGCCATGGCTCACGGGCCCAGCCGCCCCGCGGCATGTGGGATCCTCCCGGACCGGGGCACGAACCCGTGTCCCCTGCATCGGCAGGCGGACTCTCAACCACTGCGCCACCAGGGAAGCCCACCTGGGGACCTTTAAAGAAAACCAAAGTCTTTATAGAGATATAGCTGATGTACAGTACACCGTACATACAGTGAGCAATTTGATAAGTTTTAACATACGTATACATCCATGAAACCGTCACCAAAATCAAGATAATAAACATATTTATCGCCTCCAAATTGCAAGGCTCACTGTCCTTGGTGCTGCCTGGCGTCCACTTACTTGGAAATGACTGTTTCACATATTTTGTCTGGTTTTTTAGTCGTCTCAGGTAGGAATAGGAAGGAAAATCCACCCCCTGGTACTACATCTTAGATGGAAGCAGATATTCCCCACCTGGGGAGTTTTTGTAAAACAATCTCTTGGATCTACTCCAGAACAAATGAAGTATAATTTGGGGGGGATAAATAAACCATATTTATTTTTTCATTAAGCTATAGTTTACATGCAATAAAATTCATGCTTTTTAGTGTATGGTTTTGTGAATTTTGGCCAGTGTGTATACACTCATGAGACTATCACCACAGTCATGATATAGATCAATTCCACCCCCTCTTCCAAATTCTCCTACTACGCCCCTTTGTTGTCAATCCTCCCACCACCGCAACCACTAGCTCCTGGCAACCACTGATCCCACCCCTCCCCGTAGCATGAGTACACAGACCAGTGCGGATGTCTGAACAAGGGAGATTGGCGGATGAAAGGTCTCGAGTCAACAACACACATTTGCTCCTATGACGGATCCCAGGAGCAGGCACACTTGGCCCAAGCTGTAGTTTACCCCTTAGCCTGACGAGCAGCTGTGGTCTTCAACTGTGTTTCTTGGGACCAGAATGGCCATCATCATTGGGGTCAATTTAAGGCATTATGAATACTGACTACCTCACGAATTTTAAGTGCCTCTTGGTCCCTCCATTCTTTCTAGTCTCTGTTCAGCATTTACACGCTCTGTATGCCCTATCATGTCCCCTGAGTCACCAACCTACCTAACCACACTTCCCGTTTGTATTTCTTGTCTTCTGAAGCAGCAGTGATTTTTCTTAAATAACACACAAATGCATATTATGTTGTGACACACATAAATGCCATCTTTCATGAGTCGCCATAGAAACAAAGATCAAGAACTGTCCCTCCACGTGAGGAGAGGCGTCACTCGGAGGATGTGAGACACAGGGATTGGATCCATGAAGACAAAAGTAGAACCACATTGTAACTGTGGGAAATAACTGTGATAATTACAAGTTATCTGGTTTGGTTCTTGCAAGAGCCCTATGAAGGGGCTATTCTTATTCCATTTTCCAGTTGAGGAACAAGCACAGAGAAAGGAAACAACTGGTCAAGGTGCTCAAAAGTGCCTAGTTCTTCTGGCTTCAGGTTCAACCCTCTCTTTACATTATTATAGCAGGGATTAAATCATCTCCACCTTCTCAAGTTCTTTACAAAGATAAATGGTCCTAGGATAGCAAGTAGTGTTTGGAGACAGGGTTGATGAGGTGAAAGGGAAGAATTCTCATGCTTTCCCCAGTGCATGTGGTCAGACTCACGGAACACCAATGACTACACCCAAAGAAATTCTCTCTCTGTTTGGCAACTTCCCCTCATCCTGTAAAACCAATAAAGCTTATAAAGAATAAGCTGCTAGAGGTGAATGATCAGCTGCGAAGGGCAAAACTGGTTCTCAGCTAAACACCTGTGTTAAGTGGTCCAGGGCTTAGATCTGAAATGTGGAATTTGCCGCCAGCTGTTGGGTCTCAGCCCAAATTGAGAACTAAGGTTCAATACAACAACCTGTGTCAGACTTTCGGAACTCTCAGTCACAGACCAGCTTGGTGGAGTCCAGAGAAGCTTGCATTCACTTTGGAAGTCGACCTCCCTTCAGTCTCTTCCCCCCTCTGTGCTGTAACTCAGGCCAGTGGCTCTCCAAGTGTGGTCCCTAGACCAGCAGTATCAGCACTACTTAGGAATCTCTTTTTCAATTGAGGTCAAATTTACATAACATCAAATTAACCATTTTAAAGTGTACAGTTCATCCTCATGTAGTCCGTTCTCCGTGTTGCGCAACTATCCCCCTCTACCTAGTCCCCAAACATTTTCATCATTCCAAAAGGAAGGCCTGTCCCCATTAGGCAGTCACTCCTTACTTCCCCTCCCCCAGCCCCCGGCAACCGCTCATCACTTTCTGTTTCTATGAATTTGCCTATTCTGGACATTTCATAGAAATGGAGTCACACAATACGTGACGTTTTGTGTCTGGCTTCTTTCACTTAGCATAACGTTCTTGAGGTTCATCCAGGTTGTAGCATGTGTTAGCACTTCATTCCTTTCTACGGTTCTAAGAACTTTTTAGAAATGCAAATTTCCTGCCTCACCCAGACCTAGTGTATCAGAAACTCTGAGGGTGGGGTCCAGCAACTGGTGTTTTCACAAGCCCTCTTGGTTACCTGAAGGCATCCTAGCGTTTAAGAACTCCTGATTTAGGAGATGTCAGCCTACGCTCTTTGACATAGAAGGAAGTTGTTAGGTTCCTAAGTTCAGGATTTTGTTATTCTGCCCCAAACCCCGAGTCAGTATAGACGTTTCAAAGGCAAAAATGGCTTTGCCTTTTTCTTGAGTTGTCGGAGAAGGCTTTCAGGATCTGCCAAATTCATTCCTTGTCTTAAAAAACACATCGAATATCTAGACACATTCTTTCAAAGTAATCTCAGACTATTTTTAATCTCTTAACGTTAACTCAACCTTTTCCATTTTGTTTCCATCCTATTTAGAGAATGGCTAGTTGCTTCTCGAACACCTCCAGATGTGCCTTCTGTTACCCAAGCTGTACACTGTAGGTAGCTGCGAACAGGACCGGCCCAGCTGGCTCCTTCCTTGGCTCCCTCATTACACCGTATAGATTCGTCCTTTAAACACCCAAGGGCCATCCACTCTGTATGACGTCACACAGAGCGAAGTAAGTCAGAAAGAGCAAAACAAATATCGTATAATATCACTTATACGTGGAATCTAGAAAAAAATTGTATATATGAACTTATTTGCAAAGCAGAAATAGAGGGACTTCCCCGGTGGCACAGGGGTTAAGAATCCGCCTGCCAATGCAGGGGACACGGGTTCGAGCCCTGGTCCGGGAAGATCCCACATGCTGTGGAGCAACTAAGCCTGTGCGTGAAAACTACTGAGCCTGCACTCTAGAGCCCGCAAGCCACAACTACTGAAGCCCGCACACCTAGAGCCCATGCTCCGCAACAAGAGAAGCCACCGTAATGAGAAGCCCACGCACCGCAACGAAGATCCAACGCCGCCAAAAATAAATAATTAAAAAAAAATACTTTAAACAAACAAAAAGCGGAAATAGAGTCACAGATGTAGAGAATAAACTTACGAGTCTAATGCGAGATCCAACAGCCCACGCACCGCAACGAAGACCCAACGCCGCCAAAAATAAATAATTAAAAAAAATACTTTAAACAAACAAAAAGCGGAAATAGAGTCACAGATGTAGAGAATAAACTTACGAGTCTAATGCGAGATCCACAAAGCAAAGAGGCCATTTCAGCACCGTGTGAGGAGGTGTCGATGGGGCGTGTCTGAGATAACGCTGTGGGGGATGCATCCAGAGGCAGCGGGGTGTGTGTAGGGGAGGTCAAAGGAGGCTCTGAGGAGAAAGAGAGGGATAAGTTTGCTCTAACTCGTGGAGGGTGAGTTGGCAAAAAACTGGGTGTCAGGCGCGGCAGGGTAGTTTAGTTGGGAAGAGGCTTCCTGAGAGAGGAAATGGCAGATGCGGAGGTTGAGGAGAGAGAAGGGGTGTGTGTCATGCTAGGAACTATAGCAGGATTCTGAAGTTGCTGGATTGTATAACGTCAGGGGTGGGTCTGCTGTGACAGAGGGTTAGCAAGGGCAGAAAGAGGCGGTAGAGCTCAGTTAGGGCCAGGGAAGGGGTAAAGCTGAGTTGTGATTTGACCTGCTGTGTGTTTTCGTGATCACTTGGACTATGCAAGGGGAGTGAGTTGGAGGGAACGAGAAATGAGACTAGGAATCCCGTCAAGGGGCTCTTGCACTGGGGTCTCTCATACCACTGCTAGTGGGTGTGTAAATTAGACAAACACTTTGGAGAACAGTTTGGGAATGTCTAGTAAAGTCAAAGATATGTGTGCCCTGTGATCCAGAAATTCTGTTCACAAGAAGTTATGAGTAAGTTTCTCATAACTGTATTCTTTGAAATAAAAAACTGGAAGCAATTTAACTGCCCATTAATAGGAGAATGGATAAAATGCAATACATAAAACATGCTATATTTATACAATGAATTTTTATGCAGTAGTTAAGATGAATGAACTGGGGCTGGATTTATCAAACTGAAAAAATCTCAAAAGCATAATGTTGAACAAACAGCCACGGTTTGCAGAAATACAGGTACGACCTGACATCCTGTACTTAAAGCTTCTAAGGTCTATCATTTCTTTATGCACCCTTAAGACAGAAAAAATGCTGAGAATTAAACTCTGACAAAATGCTTTCTTGTCACTTATTATTTGATACTTTATACTTGATTAGACACATGTTTTTTACCATATATTACTCTTGTGTGTGCATAAAAAAGTAAAATAAATAGAAGCGAAATAAATCAGTTTTTCCACATGTAAATTCTGACTCTTCTAAATTCTTTTGACTTAAAGTCACTGAAGTCTGTGTTTCCCACATAATAAATCCTCCACCAAACTAGAGGGCTGGTGATAAGGCATCCCTGAAAGCAATCCATAAGAGAACTCATGGCTGTTGTCACTGGGTTCTTAAGCTATTTTTACAGTTAGGTATAGCTAAGCTCCTTTAGAGTCCTCCTTCTGGAACATTGCTGGACATTTCTGATTTATCTCCGTACCCACGATCTCCTCACAACCACTTGGTTCCTGAAGGGAAAAAGAGTGCCCCACTATTGTCTCCACAATTTTCTGCAAGTTTAGTCCTGCTACTTTTGATGTTGGAGGATGTGCAGGCAGTATGGCACGACTGCCACCTGGCTGGCCGCTATCGTAAGGTGTCATCAGGTATAAGAGCGTCCTGATTTCTGAGATATTCAAATGTGAGAAAAGATGTGTGCTTTACATTTTGGAGGGTAAGTTCAAAATAGGAGAGTATTAGCAAACCCACTCGACTTCACAGCCACGCCACATCTTCCAATCCAGCTTTGTAATGAAATCAACATTTTGATATCACTTATATGGGGAATCTTAAAAAATGACACCAATGAACTTATTTACAAAGCAGAAACAGACTCACAGACATAGAAAACAAACTTATGGTCACCAAAGAGGAAAGGGGGGTGGGGAGGGACAAATTAGGAGTTTGGGATTAGCAGATACAAACTACTATATACATAAAATAAACAACAAGGACCTACTGTATAGCATGGGGAGCTAACTGCAGTATCTTGAAATAAACTATAATGGAAAAGGAAAAACAGATGTGTGCCTTAGAAATGATGCAATATGGTAGGTATTATTTATGAATAAAAATGTAAAAACTATTCATGGAAGTGATAAACACCAAATTCAAGATGGCTGCTATCACCATAGAGAGAATGCTGATGTGGAAATGGAGGGCATGTGATGGGGACCCAGGCATGGGGGCTCCCAACGAGCCACTCACACTCTAGCCTTTAAGCAAGGTGGTGTCACGTGGGTGGGTGTTTGTATTACTCTCCACACTTTCTGTAAGACAAATATTTCATAACTCATAAAAAAGGAAACTGTCACACTAGTACAATTCTGTTAATAATCGCCGGGCGAGTCAGGGCACGTGTCTAACTTCCGCTTTCTATTCTACGTTGTAAAGAGGATTAACACCTCTTCTCCCTGCCTCAGAGGAACTGGCGTCGTTGTGAAGGTCAAAACAGCTAATGATTGTGAAACCCCGAAGCAGGGAGAGGAAGGTTACTGAGGTTGCCATCTCACAAGCTGACCAAACCTCTTACCAAGGATGTGTGGAAAATGCTTCCGGTAACGGCCCCCAGTGGATCAGGCCTCCCTCTGTCTACACCCCTTTTGCAATATGACTCTGCCACTCCTCCCATCCAATGGCGGCGCCTATTTCTCCACTCCTCCGCTCCGGGCTGGCCTTGGGACCCGCTGTGATCAACAGAATATGGTGAAAGTGACACGGCAAGTTCCAGAGCCTAGACCTCCAGGGTAACGTGTCTTTCACTGTAACACCCTAGATTCCCGAGACACCCCCCACCAGGCTGGAAAGCTCAGTCTAGCCTATTGGAGGATGTGAAGTTAAGTCAAGAAGAATCAAGAAACCCGGCCAACAGCCAGTACCAACGGCTAGACGTGAGTCAGGCCATCTCGGACTTTCCGGCCCCGTTGACCCACTGGCTGAATGCTGTCGACCAACACAACTCCTCAGCCAATCCACAGAATCATGAGAAATACGGAGTCATCAGGGTCTTTAGGTCACCACGTTTCAGGGTGGTTTGCTTTGCAGAGTTGGGTACACTGACCTATGACTGGCAGTTTGCTTTGGTCTATTTTGTAGATGACAAGACACTCCTATTGCCATTTTGTAAGTTGGGCAGTAAGTAATTATTAAGCGCCTACTGTGTGTAGGTTACAGGGTAGGTGCTGTGAAGACTACAAAAATGCCCTGTAGATAAATGGCTCGGTCGTAGCACTAAAAGGAGCTGTAACCTTGTTAGGAAGACAAGATGTAAATTATAGAAAGGTAAATAAGAATGTACTAACTTGAGAAAGATGTGCTCTCCAGGGGAAAATGAACACTTACGAAGTTCTTACTATGTAGCAGGAATGGCTGGCTTAGTTCATTTAATTCTTACAACAATGCTATGAGGTAGGTACTACGATTATTCCCATTTTACAGGCAAGGAAACTGAGGAAGCCGCAGGTAAGTAACTTGCCCAGGGTCACACAGCCAGCAAGTGGTCGGGCCCAGCCTGGGAACCGGCAGCCTGATTGCAAAGCCTGCACGTGCCCAGGACTAAATGAATGACAGCAAGGCCAGTGCTGTGAGGATGAGGGGACACATGCTCTGGGGGTGGGGACGGTCAAGAAGAGCCTTGGGGGAGAGAGACCTCAGCTGGCCTTGGAGGTTGGATGGGAGTTGGAATGGAATTAAGATAGAAAATTCCAGGCAGGGGTCAAGGCATATGCCCTGTGGGAAACAGGAGGGAAGCACGTGGGGTGTTTGAGGACCCAGGAGTAGCTGAGCCCAGCTTGGTCAGGACCTGCCTGCCTCCAACCCGGGAGGGCTGCAACTGTCCTTAGTGGCCACTTACATCCAGTGAGACCCCCCACTGCCTGGCTGAGGGCAGGCCCGGGAGAGGTGGGCTGGGAGGACAGTGGGGAAAATGGCAATATCACTGGGGGACCAGGACAGAACGAGGAAACAGGATGGGAGGGGCTTCGGGGCCTCCTGGAATTCTCAGGTGGGGAGGGTGCAGGGACCGAGCAGTTCCAGCTGCCCTGTGGAGCCCATGTCCATCGGCCGGGACAGCAGAGGCCGGGGTGGGACTGGTGTGCCATTTCTCCTGGGGCATGTGGGGTGGGCTTGTTCCTCACGGCCCTGTGTGTTCCCAGACCATCTTTTTCCACCATCTTATACTAGCAGTGGCCACCAAAATCATTTCTGCAAAAACCTTTGCTGTGACTCAAGACGGAAAGGTGTGTTCAGATATGCTCTTGAAATTCTCTTAAACAACCTGTGAATTACAATGGAACATTTTAGTAAGAGTCCAATTCTTGTTTGTTGCATGTATTTTTGGTTAAGATATGTCACTTCACTTTATAAACACCCGTGGTACCGGTGGCTTTTGGGGGCGAAGGTTGCTGGTTGCTCGCGGATGTGGTTACTGCCCCTGAGAAGCACCCACGAAAAGCAGAGACCACAGGAGCACCGTCTGGCTTTATCACCCACCCACTTGCACCCTCGCGACACTGGACTGCTCACAGCCTATGGGAATTCAGGAAAGGCTCCAAGTGAAGAGACACCTGAGATGGGCCTTGAAGGATGGAGAAGATTTTGACAGGTGAGGCCAGAGGAAAAGGTTTACCAGGTGGTGGGAAAACTGACCAAAGGCCTGGGGCCCTGCACGTGCAGGGGACGATCAAGGAAGAGGAAAAGGTCTATGTAATCACAGAGCTTGGGAAATAGAATAAGACAGGACACGTCAGATGGTTGGGGTGGCGTTGGGGACCAGAGCCTTGAGCGGGGACAGTTGGGAGACGTGGCATTGCCCTCTGAAAGCAAGACGGCAAATACGACATCACATAAGAGCAGCAATTGTTCCTGGCTCATTCTTAATTCAACCTTGCGGATCCAGGGGAAGCACAGAGGGATGAGAATTGTGTGCGTCTGAGAACATCCTGTGTAAAAAGATCAGAAGGCTCTACCTAAACAAACCCTTGCAGAGCAAATGATACAAAGTGCATATTTTGGTGAACTTAAAATCATACATGCAATACATGGTTTGGGTAGAAAATTTTGAAGCCACAGATAAGCAAAAGGAAGGGGAAAAAAGAAATATCACTTATAATTCTACCATCCAGAGATAATAAACATGCCTTTCAGACTTTTTTGAACGCATGGATATAAATCTATATTATATAGATGGGCTCATACGGCTTTAGAACTTACTTTAGAAAACTCAATATCTTGCAACTATCTTTCTGTATCAATACGTATACTCCTCGGCATCATTTTAAATGGCCATTTATTAGTCCATGTTGAAGAACATCCTGAACTGTCTCCAATCTCCCACTTGTATTTGTGTTAAAATCTTAACTGTATCCATTCAAGCGATGTGTTCTTAGCCACATGTACGGAAGAGGGCACTTGAAAAATCAAACCCAGAGTAATCATCGTCGAGTTAATCACTTCAGAGCTCTTTTCAGGGCATACCTGATGTAGCATTCTGTAGTCTTCCAGAAGAGTCTTCAGGAGGTGCTGTTAGGTGGCACAGTTCCTTCAGAACCCAAACGACTCATTTGAAGAGTGTGTGGGCTACTTCTATCCGGACTTGACCTCTCCTATTGTCTTTGTATTTCTGTATTCACTCCAACTCCCTCAAAAAAGAAATGACAAGAATCAGATATTTTGCAGTTGTTTGTGATTGATGATGCATTCTTGAAACGGGGAAAAGTTTAATGGATTTAATATGTCCTGCAAAATGTTATGAGTAGACTGAGTAGAAGAAAATGCCTTTTCTACTAGGCAAGCTGTTTACCTGGGGCCTCCTGCAAAGTTAACTGCTGATATCAGATTCTCCCTGATGAGATGGAAACGCTGAGCTGAAGTGTGCCCCGGTGATTTGCAGAGCCCGGTTTTCTGTGGCACCATCCACGCACGATGAAATATGTCTCTCCGATGAGAGCATCTTTAAAATGATGACATCAAAAACAAAGAGTACAAATTTTAAATCTCAGGGAAGAATGAAGCATAAGGACCTCACTGCTTCCCCCTAGTGGTTCTATCCTGTTTCAGCGGGTCTCTTGGCATGAGGTGGGTCCCGTGCTGGGGAACTCAACGCCCTCTTGTGGAGGGCAGGAGAAGACATCCACATTTCCGAGATGGCAGAGACCAAGGCTACAGAGAAACCGGTGGACTGACAAAGACAGACTTGACCTGACGGATTGGTAAACACTGAGTCACCTCCGGCAGAGCGTGTGTATGTTTTTCCCCCTCAGAGATTTATTAAAAGCTGAATCAAATCGCTTCTCGTCCCTTTAGGATGATTGAATTGTATGTCTTTTTTATTCAATACCTTTTGTTATTGTTCTGTTTATTCCATTACTTCGAGCATCCTCTTGGAATTACCCAGTTTCAGTAGTACGATTTTGCCCCATTTATCAGACATGGTTTATGGATGAAGGGAATGCTCCAGAGAGCTGATGGTGTAGCCTCTGAACCACTATAGCGTTTGTCAGGTTTTGCAGATAGAAGATAGTGATTAAAGGCATGGGCTGTCATGCCTAATTCCAGCACTGGTTCTGCTAACTGGGTGGCAGGCAGGCACCTGACTTAACTTTTCAAAACGTCACCTTCCTTACCTACAAAATGAGGAGGATGACAGTTCCTACCTTGCAGAGTTATGACAATTAAAGAATGTAAGAAATCTATTAGCACAGTGCCTAGCTCATCGTACTTAGCAAATGTTAACTATTACTATTTAACCAGAAGACGAACATTTTTTAAAAGGTGCATTACGTTCTTCACTGAGTTTTTAAACAGAGTACAATGACCGACATTAACCATTTTCTAGGAGGCTCATATTTTTCCTTGTAAAAAATGACTCTGTGCCCATAAGTAAGAGCAATAAGGTGCTAAGAAGTGGCTGAGGTCTGAGTACGGTTCTCCGACTTTTTTCTACTACAAAGCTGGTGATCTGCATGTGAACTGCCTGCACTGCATTCTGAGTTCTTGTTTCTATTTCCATTTTCACCTGTTCCCTCACTATCTCACTGCCCATTTCTAACACCACGGCTGACTCCACCCTTCTTTCGAATCCACTGTGGAGTCAGAAATGAGGTAACAGAGCTGATTAGAATTCTGTTTTATGCAATAGGTTAAATAGACTCTAGCGGGAACGTCTGAATTCTTCCCCTCTTTTCAAAACACATAATCTCCTATCTGAATACAAGTATGCCTTTTAGTGCCTATGGAATCCATACCCAGGGAGTAGGAAAGAGCAAAAATTAAAAAAAGGAAGTGTTAAAAGACTTTTCTTAGGATGGGCAGCTGATCATGCGAGCTGAGAGCTCTTGAGGCAGCCCTCTTTTGATTTTTGTCTCCTTGTGGGGGGTAGGGGTGGGGAAGGAGAGCTGGGTTCTGCTCCCTAGGCTGGAAGCACTGCCCTCTAGTGGTTAGGAGGGCAGGGTGCTGCCGGAGGCTGCTGTCTCACAGAAAAGGATCCTGCAGGTAGTGATAAGAGGAGGGCAAGCAGATATTGCTCAGGGGAGCATAACTGGAGGAGAATCTGAACCAGACTCAAGACGGGAGCAAAGATCACAGTGAGGAGAGGCAAGGTGGGTCTATGATTGAGAGTACAAATAACAAGGTAAGAAGTGGAGATGTGGTGTCTGTAGCTTTGTAGTATAGTCTGAGGTCAGGGAGCATGATTCTTCCAGCTCTGTTCTTCTTTCTCAAGATTGTTTTGGCTATTCAGGGTCTTTTGTGTTTCCATACAAATTTTAAAGTTATTTGTTCTTGTTCTGTGAAAAACGTCATTGGTATTTTGAGAGGGACTGCATTGAATCTGTAGATTGCCTTGGGTAGTATGGTCGTTTTAACAATATTCATTCTTCCAATCCAAGAACATGGTATATCTTTCCATCTGTTTGTGTCGTCTTCAATTTCTTTCACTTGCATCTTACAGTTTTCTGAGTATGGATCCTTCACCCATAGGTAAGTTGAGTATACCATCTCTTTTCTTTCATGATCCTGACTCATAGACCATGTATTTCATTAGAGATCCACGATGCTTAACAACATTTTAAAACCCATTTATTTCATTTTTTAATTTCTCCACTACGGTCTCTTCACTAGAACATAATCACATTGTCTTGCATGTAGAAGGTGCTTACCTTAGATGGTGTTTTCTCAGAAGCAGACCCTGAACCAAAAATACGAGTGCAAGCAAAAGCAATCTTGAGAAAGAAAAATAGAGCTGGAGCAATCAGGCTCCCTGACTTCAGACTATACTACAAAGCTATAGTCATCAAAACAGTATGGTACTGACACAAAAATAGAAAAATAGATCAATGGAACAGGATAGAAAGCCCAGAAATAAACCCACACACCTATTGTCAATTGATCTAAGACAAAGGAGGCAAGACTATACAAGGGAGAATGGACAGTCTCTTCAACAAATGGTGCTGGGAAACCTGGACAGCTACATGTAAAAAAACTGAAATTAGAACATTCTTTAACACCATACACAAAAAATAAGCTCAAAATGGATTAAAGACCTAAATGTGAGACAGCACACTATAAAACTCTTAGAGGAAAACATAGGCAGAACACTCTCTGACATAAATCACAGCAAGATATTTTTCAATCCGTCTCCCAGAGTAATGGAAATAAAAATAAAAATAAACAAATGGGACCTAATTAAACTCAAAAGCTTTTGCACAGCAAAGGAAACCATAAACAAAATGAAAAGACAACTCACAGATTGGGAGAAAATATTTGCAAATGATGTGGTCGACAAGGGATTAGTCTCCAAAATTTACAAACAGCTCATGCAGCTTAATATCATCAAAACAAATAACCCAATCAAAATATGGGCAGAAGACCTAAATAGACATTTCTCCAAAGAAGACATACAGATGGCCAAGAGGCACATGAAAAGATGTTCAACATTGCTAATTATTAGAGAAATGCAAATCAGAACTATAATGAAATATCACCTCACAACAGTCAAAATGGCTATCATCAAAATCCATAAATAATAAATGCTGGAGAGGGTGTGGAGAGAAGGGGACCCTCCTACACTGCTGGTGGGAATGTAAGTTGGCACGGCCACTATGGAGAACAGTATGGAGTTTATTTAAAAAACTAAAAATAGAACTACCATATGATCCAGCAATCCCACTCCTGGGCATATATCCAGAGGAAAACACGGTCCAAAAGAATGCATGCACCCCCATGTTCACTGTAGCACTGTTTACAATAGCCAAGACATGGAAGCAACTTAATGTCCATGGACAGAGGAATGGATAAAGAAGATGTGGTACATATATACAACAGAATGTTACTCAGCCATTAGAAAGAATGAAATAATGCCATTGGCAGCAACATGGATGGACCTAGAGATTGTCATACTGAGTGAAGTAAGTCAGACAGAGAAAGAAAAATATCATATGATATTACTTATATGGGGAATCTTTAAAAAAATGAAACAAATGAACTTATTTGCAAAACAGAAACAAACTCACAGACTTAGAGAACTAAACTTATGGTTACCAGGTGGGAAGGGTGGGAGAAAGGGATAGTTAGGGAGTTGGGGATTGACATGTACACACTGCTATATTTAAAACGGATAACCAACAAGGACCTACTATATAGCACAGGGAACTCTGCTCAATATTATGCAATGACCTAAATGGGAAAAGAATTGGAAAAAGAATAGATACATGTGTATGTATAATGGAATCACTTTGCTGTACACCTGAAACTAATCACAACATTGTTAATCAACTATACTCCAATATAAAATAAAAAGTTAAAAATAAATTTAAAAAATTTTTTTAAATTAAAAAACATATAAGTGATTTATTAAGGATGTGCTCCTGGGAGAAGTTGCTAAGGGATCGTGGAGGCAAGAGAGAAAAGAGGATGAAGTTAAGCAATGGTGTGATGCCAGGGGAAAATCCCGGTCTCCGGGTCCCAGGGGAGCTCTGGAGCATCAGTTGCACCTCAGAGTTTTTCCCTTTGGGAGGCAAGGAAGGTGGTATGTCAAATGCTTCCTCCACAGGAAGGCCAGTCATTAAGCAGCAGAGGCCATGAGGGCACGGTGGGTCATCAACTCCCAGAGTCTCTAAGTGGACAAGGTGACTTCAGCAGTCACAGTCAAAAGTTAGAAGAAAGGCGAAGCTGTGAGCAGCTAGCTGTGTGGCACAGAAAAGCTGGGGACCTGGGAAGGATATCAGTGGTGTCCTCTAGAACTTTCACTAAGGATGTGGTAAATGAGGGAATCAATGAATGAGTAAAGGCCCTCAAATCCCTCCATATGGACACAGAGGGTATCATTTTTTTGCTTTATGTTACATGTATTTAGATCCCTATTACCTAGTATTCTATGGATTAGATTTTGGTAAAGAAACATTGCTCATCCAGAGAGCTAATTTTTCCTTATCCAGGGCACTGTGATTAGGGAAGAGACCCTCCCAAGACTGAGAGCGCAGGACTGAGTCAGCTGCCAGAGTCAGACCTTCTAAAGAACTGGAGTCACCAGTGCACGACAAGAATGCCCTCGAGAAAGATGTGACCAGTGGAGTCTTACACCTGGAATTAAAATGGACAGGATGGGGTCTGACATGACCCCAGGCCTCTTACTAAGTGGATGACCAAAGAATAAACGAGACCCTGGAAGTCCATCCCCAGGGCAGCATAAGAAGGTGATCATGAGTATAACATGAGGACGGAAAAAGCAGAGACCAATGTAAATAACCCTGTGAGAAGCAGCAACAAACGGTCTAGGAGATGCTTTTCGTGGTCATAAATATCTTGCATAATGATGAAGAACATATACGGACATGTGAAAACCTCAGAAATAAGATGGTGGCTCTGTCCTAGCTACTCATGGACAGAGAACTACAGCCCTACCCACTATTCCAAAAGGAGCAAAGATTAAAACCAGACCTCCATTCATGAGGTTTTTTTTTAGTTGGAATGTGTCAAGTTATTTAGTAGAAATTTTGTTTGCCTATAGTGAGGTGGTTATGTTCAAATAAAGATACTTTCCTTTCTTATGTCTGCATTAAAGGACCCCCAACACGGGGGGCACTGTAGTAGGAATGTGCAGTGAATCTGAGGGATCTGTGCATATCTCACCTGGGCTGTCCAGTCTAGAAGACTGGGCAGAAATTGCCACAGAAATCACACCCAAAATAAGATCCTGGTATACAGACTTTGTTACATAAGTATTGTGTGTTTCAGAGTCTTAGAAACAAACAAGGGAACAAAAAAATAGTACATTCTGATTCTCAACTATGTTTCTAGCAGTTGAAGGTACAGGATAGTGACTCTGGAAGGGTGAGGGGCGACAGTGCCTGATGCTGCAGAAGGGAACCCAGGCCCTTTCCTTTCCACCATATTTGAATCTAGAAGGTCTGTCTGCTTCATGTACCCTTTTCACTGCGGACGGACAGGCACACATTGATTTAAAGGATTAAGACAAGAAGTGACCTGACCCTTGTAACAACTTTTCAAGGAAGCAGAAAGAGAAGCCCTGACCGCAAACTTGGGCTGGCTTTTGCAGTTCAGAAATGTACAGCTAATCCCCACTAGGATTACTTCTTTTTTAAAAAACTGAAGTATAGTTGATTTATAGTATTATGTTAGTTTCAAGTGTACAGCAAAGTGATTCCATTTTTATATATATATAGTTTATAAATATATATATATAGTTTATAAATATATATATATAATGGAATAACTTTGTTATATATATAACTGAATATACATAGAGATATATATTTGGGTTATTTTCCACTATAGATTATTACAAGATATTAAATATAGTACCCTGTGCTATACAGTAAATCCTTGTTGCTTATCTATTTTATGTATAGTAGTTTGTACCTGTTAGTCCTGTACTCCTGATGTATCACTCCCCTTTCCCTTTCCCCTTTGGTAACCATAAGTTTGTTTTCTATGTCTGTAAGTCTGTTTCTGTTTTGTACATAGATTCATTTGTGTCATATTTTAGATTCCACGTATAAGTGATATCATATAATATTTGTCTTCCTCTGTCTGACTTATTTCACTTAGTATGATCATCTCTAGGTCCATCCATATTCCTGCAAATGGCATTATTTCATTCTTTTTTATGATTGAGTAACTATGATTACTTCTGAGCTTTCACTACTGGTAGTAATGTGGAATTGCCAAGGGAATTGTGAGACTTGTATAGCCCAACCTGTAAGTATTAAAAAAATCGAACTGGGAATGAACTAAACCCACTAACCATTCATTGACACCCATGGTATGCCTTGCTCTGCAGCTGGGAAGGGTGGTGTGGGAGCAGGGGCAGCAGATTGAAAAATGTGTGATGGAATCTCTGGTCCCAAGAAAATGAGTCACTACCTGTGGTAGAAAAAAATGGGTTGGTACCACTATTAGTGTTGACAGTTTGAGATAAAAGGTGTTAGTAGTTTCTAGAAAGATATTTTCCACATATTGAGAAATACTGAAGGGGGTGAGAAAGCCACAAATATTTGAGTCCATCCTGTGCCTTCTGATTATCTGCATGTAGGCAATGTCCCTGCCCCTGACCTTGGGGAATATTTCCCCTTGCCAGTAAATGCTGCTAGAGGAAGCCTGCAGCAACTCTCTTTTTGGAGCCCTGTCCAGACTCAACTCACTGCACCAAACAAGGGTCCTGAAAAGAGACTTCCTTGGAGTCATATGTCAGGGGTCTAAGGAAAATGGGCAGGTACATTTTACTGGCCAATATTCTTCCATTAGAAGTATTGCCTTTGACACTATCTTTTTTGTGTGTGTGTGTGACACCTTCTGTGGAATGGAATTTTCACAGCTTTTTGTGCCCATCTTAGGAAAAGAAAAAGATTTTCACTTTCTTTAAATGAATGGTCTGTTTTCCTAAAGGAACAAGTCAGCCTTTCCATTTGAGTAAATTATCCAAACCATGCAGCCCAGGGCTTATGCATGGCTGTTAGGGCTCTCGGGCAGGTGATGCCATCTGTACATCCCTCAAGGGGTATCTCTCATATGACACCAAACAAACATTTGCAACTTATTAAATAGCTTCTTGAATTTTAAAAAACTTAATTCAGAGGGTACAATTTTTCATCCTCCCTGGAAGACTGCTTATGGCTACATAGTTTTCATAATGTCCACTGTGGAATCTTTGACTTCTAAAACTACAGAAGAACCCCATGAAAAACCTCTTCCTTTCCAGTTCTACTACTAGAAAATTAATCCTTAAGTGAGTTATGTATTTCTTCTGTGTCAAGTTTCTCATTCTCTATAATGGTTATAATGCCCTAATAATCAGAAAAGGAAAAGAAATAGAAAGAAACCAAATTGAAAAGGAAGAAGTAAAACTGTCACTGTTTACAGATGACATGATACTATTCATAGAAAATCCTAAAGATACCACCAAAAAAACTACCAGAGCTCAGTGAATTTGGTAAAGTTGCAGGATACAAAATTAATATACTGAAATCTGTTGCACTTCTATACATTAACAACAAACAATCAGAAAGAGAAGTTTAAAAAACAATCCCATTTACCATCACCTCGAAAAGAATAAAATATCTAGGAATAAATCTAACTAAGAAGATAAAAGACTTGTACTCAGAAAACTATAAGACACTGATGAGAGAAACTGAAAATGACACAAACAAATGGAAAGATATAGTTTTCATAGATTGGAAGAATTAACATTGCTTAAATGACCATATTACTCAAGGCAATCTACAGATTCATTGCAATCCCTATCAAAATACCAATGGCATTTTTCACAAAACTAGAACAAATAATTCCAAAATTTGTATGGAAACACAAAAGATCCCAAATAGCCAAAGCAATCTTGTGAAAGAAGAACAAGGCTGGAGGTATCATCCTCGTGGACATCAGACAATACTACAAAGCTACAGTAATCAAAACAGTATAGTACTGGCACAAAAACAGATACATAGATCAATGGAACAGAATAGAGAGCCCAGAAATAAACCCACACACTTAGAGTCAACTCATCTGTGACAAAGGAGGCAAGAATATAAAGTAGGGAAAAGATAGTCTCTTCAATAAGTGGTACTGGAAAAACTGAAGAGTTACATGTAAAAGAATGAAATTAGAATATTTTCTCATACTATATACAAAAATAAACTCAAAATGGATTAAGGACATAAATGTAAGACTGGAAAACATAAAACTCTTAGAAGAGAACATAGGCAGAATACTCTTTGACATAAATCATAGCAATATTTTTTTAATCTGTCCCTAAGGTAAAGGAAACAAAAACAAAAATAAACAAATGGAACCTACCTTAAGTTAAAAGCTTTTGCATAGCAAAGGAAACCATTGATAAAATGAAAAGACAACTTACTGAGTGGGAGAAAATATTAGCAAATTATATGACCAGCAGGGGATTAATGTTCAAAACATATTAACAGCTCATACAACTCAATATCAAAAAAAACCAAAATTAAAAATGGGCAGAAGATCTGATTAGACATTTTTCCAAAGAAAACATTCAGGTGGCCAACAGGGACATGAAAAGTTGCTCAACATCGCTAATCATCAGAGAAATGCAAATCAAAACCACAATGAGATATCACCTCACAACTATCATCAAAAAGACCACAAATAACAGCTGCTGGCAAGGTTGTGGAGAAAAGGGAACACTAGTACATTGTTGGTGGGAATATAAATTGGTGTATCCACTATAGAAAACAGTATGGAGGTTCCTCAGAAAACTAAAAATAGAACTACCATATGATCTAGCAATTCCTGGGTATATATCTGAAGAAAACAAAAGCATTAATTCAAAAAGATGCAAGCACCCCAGTGTTCACAGCAGCATTATTTATCAATACAATAGCCAAGATACAGATACAACCTAAGTGTCCATCAACAGATGAATGGATAAAGAATATGTGATATATATATATAATATATATATTATATATAAATACACACACACACACACACACACACACACACTGGAATATACTCAGCCATGAAAAAGAATAAAATTTTGCCATTTGCAACAACATGGATGGACCTGGAGGGTACTACACTTAGTGAAATAAGTCAGAGAAAAAACAAAGACTGTATGTTATTACTTGTATGTGTAATCTAAAAAATAAAATGAATGAATTTTATTCACCAATATAGTGAACAAACTAGTGGTTACCAGTGATTCACCAATATAGTGAACAAACTAGTGGTTACCAGTAAGGAGAGGAAAGCGGGGAGGGGCAAGATAGGGGTAGGGGATTAAGAGGTACAAACTACTATCTATAAAATAAATAAGCTACAAGGATATATTATACAGCAAGGGAATATAGTCAATATTTTATAATCAAAACAGTATGGTACTGGCACAAAAACAGAAATATAGATCAATGGAAAGCCCAGAAATAAACCCACACACCTATGGTCAATAATCTTTGACAAAGGAGGCAAGAATATACAATGGAGAATAGACAGTCTCTTCAATAAGTGGTGCTGGGAAAACTGGACAGCCACGTGTAAAAGAATGAAATTAGAACACTCTCAACACCATGCACAAAAAATAAGCTCAAAATGGATTAAAGACATAAATGTAAGACCACATACTATAAAACTCCTAAAGGAAAACATAGGCAGGACACTCTGACATAAATTGCAGCCATATCTTTTTGGATCCACCTCTTAGAGTAATGAAAATACAATAAAAACAAAAATAAACAAATGGGGGCTTCTCTGGTGGTGCAGTGGTTGAGAGTCCGCCTGCCGATGCAGGGGACACGGGTTCGTGCCCCAGTCAGGGAAGATCCCACATGCTGTGGAGCGGCTGGGCCCGTGAGCCATGGCCGCTGAGCCTGCGCGTCCAGAGCCTGTGCTCTGCAACGGGAGAGGCCACAACAGTGACAGGCCCGCGTACCGCAAAAAACAAAACAAAACAAAAACACAATTGGGACCTAATTAAGCTTAAACGCTTTTGCATAGCAAAGGAAACTACAAACAAGACAAAAAAACAACCTACAGAATGGGAGAAAATATTTGTAAATGATGCAAATGACAAGGGGTTAATCTCCAAAATCTACAAACAACTCATGCAGCTCAATTAAAAAAAAAAAAAAACAAGCAATCCAGTCAAAAAATGGGCAGAAGATGTTAATAAACATTTCTCCAAAGAAGACATACAGATGGGCAAAAGGCACATGAAAATATGTTCAACATTGCTAATTATTAGAGAAAGGCAAATCAAAACTACAATGAGGTATCATCTCACACCAGTCAGAAAGGCCATCATCAAAAAGTCTACAAATAATAAATGCCGGGGAGGTTGTGGAGAAAAGGGAACCTTCCTACACTGTTGGTGGGAATGTAAATTGGTATAGCCACTATGGAGAACAGAATGGAGGTTCCTTAAAAAACTAAAAATAGAGCTACCATATGATCCTGCAATCCCACTCCTAGGCATATATCTGGAGAAAACCATGCTTCAAAAGGATACATGCACCCCAATGTTCATTGCAGCACTGTTTACAATAGCCAAGATATGGAAGCAACCTAAATGTCCACCAAGAGAAGAATGGATAAAGAAGATGTGGTGTATATATATATATACAATGGAATATTACTCAGCCATAAAAAATAATGAAATGGTGTCATTTGCAGCAACATGGATGGACCTAGAGATTACCATACTGAGTGAAGCAAGTCAGACAGAGAAAGACAAATATATGATATCACTTCCATGTGGAATCTAAAAAACAGGATACAAATGAACTTATTTACAAAACAGAAACAGACTCAGAGACACAGAAAACAAATTTATGGTTACCAAAGGAGAAGGGAGGTGAGGGATAAATTAGGAATTTGGGATTAACATATATACAGTACTATATATAAAATAGGTAAATAAGGACCTACTGTATAGCACAGGGAACTATACTCAGTATTTTGTAATAACCCATATGGGAAAAGAATCTGAAAAATGATATATATACTTATAAATATATAAAACTGAATCACTTTGCTATATACCCGAAACTAACACAAAATTGTAAATCAACTATATTTCAATAAGAAATAAATTCAAAAAATAAAATAAATAAGCTACAAGGATATATTGCCAGCCCAGGGAATAGAGTCAATATTTTACACTAACTTTAAATGGAGTATAACCTATAAAAACTTTGAATCACTATGCTGTATACCTAAAACTACTGTAATATTATAAATCTTTACCTCATTCAAAATAAATAAAAAATTTTAAAAATAAAATGGTTGTGATCTCTGACCCTACTTTTTAAATTGTCCTTAAGTAATATATGTACATCGAAATACATATTCAAAAACAAACACACATGGTTGCTTGCACAAGTTCTATTCTGTTAAAAAAAAATTGTAAATACAGATTCAAACCTCTTTGCTCTAAAACCCAAGTAGTTCAAATGACAGGCTTGGCACTTTTAAACCATGTAATCTTGGGAAATTGTTTGCCTCCTATGAAATTAAATTTTCTATCTATAAAATGAAGATAAAATCAAATATCTGCACAGTTGTAAAGATTACATTAGTTGATCCATAGAAATATACTCAGCACAGTTTCTAGTACATTGTGCTTTTAAAATGTTCATTTCCTTTTAAATTTCTCTTTATTATGCTTTTTTTAAACTTATATTCGCAGCTCTTGGGATATAATGTGAAAAAGATATCATAGAAACATATAACGTTCCAAGACTGGAAGAATAGAAAATCTGAACAGACCAATTACGCGTAAGAAGACCGAAATAGGTAATCAAAAATCTCCCAACAGGGCCTTCCCTGGTGGCGCAGTGGTTGAGAGTCCGCCTGCCGATGCAGGGGACACGGGTTCGTGCCCCTGTCCGGGAAGATCCCACATGGCGCGGAGCGGCTGGGCGCTGTGAGCCATGGCCGCTGAGCCTGCGCGTCCGGAGCAACAGTAAGAGGCCCGCATGCCGCAAAAAAAAAAAAAAAAAAAAAAAAAAAAAAAAAATCTCCCAACAAAGAAAAGCTCAGGACCGATAGTTCCACTGGTGAATTTAACCAAACATTTAAAAAAGAATTAATGCCAATCCTTTGCTTATTCTTCAAAAAAATTGAAGAGGAAGGAATACTTCCCAATTCACTTTATGAGTCCAGCACACCCTGATTCCAAAGCCATATAAGGACGCTACAAGAAAAGAAAACTATAGACCAATATTCCTGATGAATATGATTGCAAAAAATTCTCAACAAAATACTAGCAAACCAAATATAGCAGCACACTGAAAGAATTATTCACCATGATCTAGTGGGATTTATTCCTGGGAGGTAAGAATGTTTCAAAGTATGCAAATCAATGTGATCAATGACATTAATAGAAGAAAAAAATTATACAATCATCTCAATAGATGCAGAAAAAACATTTGACAAAATTCAACATCCATTCATGATAAAAACTCATAAAAAATTTGGTATAGAAGAAACATGCCTCAACATAATAAACAACATATATGACAAGCTCATAGCTAACATCATACTCAAAGGTGAAACGTGGAAAGCTTTTCCTCTAAGATCAACAGCAAGGCAAAATGCCCATGCTCACCACTCCTATTCAACATAGTACTGGAAGTCCTAGCTAGAGCAATCAGGCAAGAATAAGACATAAAAAGTATCAGAATTAAAAAGAAAGAGGTTAAATTCTCTATTTGCAGATGACACGATTATAAAGAAATAATCCTTAAAAATCCAGCAAAATCCTAAAGAATCCAGAAAAAAACCAGTTAGAATGAACAAATTCAGTAAATCTGCAGGATATAAAATTAACATACAAAAATTCAACAGCATTTCTATACACTAATAATGAAATATATGAAAAGGAAATAAAGAAAATGATCCCATTTACAATAGCATTGAAAACAATAAAATACTTAGGAATAAATTTAACCAAGGAGGTAAAAGCTCTCTCCACTGAAAACTATGACATCAATGAATCAAAGAAGACACAAATAAATGGAAAGGTATCCTGTGTTCATGGATTGAAAGAATTAGTAGTTAAAATGTCCATACTACTCAAAGCCATCTATAGATTCAAAGCAATTCCTATCAAGATTCCAGTGGCTTTTTTTAAAAAAAGAAGAAAAACAATCCCCAGTTTTATATAGAACCCCTAAAACCCTGAATAGCCAAAATATTCCTGAAAAAGAACAACAGAGTGGGAGGCGTCACACTTCCTGATTTCAACCTATATCATAAAGCCGTAGTAATCAAAATGGCGTGGTGCTGGCATAAAAACAGACACATAGGCCAATGGAACAGAATTAAGAGTCCAGAAATAAATCTATGCATATATGGTCAACTAACACTCGCCAACATTACTCAGTGGGGAAAAGGCAGTCTCTGCAATAAATGGTGCTGGAAAAATTGGATATTCACATGCAAAAGCATGAAACTAGACCCCTATCTTACAAACACTTGAAAAAAATAACTTGAAATGGATTAGAGATTTAAAGGTAAGACTGGAAACCATTAAACTCCTAGAAGAAAACACAGGAAAAACTCGCCTTAATATGGGTCTAGGCAATGATATTTTTGATATGACACCTATAGTACAAGCAACAAATTCAAAAATAAACAAATGGGACTACATCAGACTGAAAAGCTTCTGCACAGCAAAAGGAATGATCAACAAAATGGAAAGGCAGCCTATGGAATGGGAAAAATATTTGCAAACTATACATCTGACAAGGGGTTAATATCCAAACTGTATAAGGAACTCATAATTCAATAGAAAAAAACTAAAAAATCCAATTTTTAAAATGGGCAAACAACCTGAATAAACATTTTTCCAAAAATGATACACAAATGAAAAGGTGCTCTACATCATTAATCATCAGGGAAATACAAATCAAAACCATAATGAGGTATCACCTCACATCTATAAGAATAGCTGTTATCAAAAAGATAAGTGTTGACAAGGATGTAGAGAAAAGGGAACCCTTGTGCAGTGTTGGTGGGATTGTAAATTGCTAAAGCCACTATGGAAAACAGTATGGAAATGCCTCAAAAATTAAAAATAGCATTACCATATGATCCAGCAATTACACTTCTGGGAATATATACAAAGGAAACAAAAACACTATATCAAAGAGATATCTGCACCCCCATGCTCATAGAAGCATGATATCTATAATACTGAAGACATGGAAACAACTTCAGTGTCCATCAATGGATGAATAAAGAACTCGTGATATATATATATATATATATATATATGTATGTACGTGTATATATATGTACACATATATATGCAAACATACATACATATACACACACACTAGAATATTACTCAGCCATGAAAAGAAGGAAGTCCCGCCATTTGTGACAACATGGATGGGTATTATGCTAAGTGAAATAAGTCAGACAGAGAAAGACAAACACTGAATGATCTCGCTTACTTGTGGAGAGAAGAAGGAGAAGAAGAAGAAGGGGAAGAGGAAGAAGAAGAAGGAAACCAAACTCATCGAAAAGGAGATCAGATTTGCAGTTATCAGAGGCAGATGATGGGGGATGAAGGAAATGGATGAAGGTGATTAAAAGTTTCAAACTTCCAGCTGTAAGATAAATAAGTACTAGGGATGTAATGTACAACATGACTGTAGTTAACACTGCTGTATGGTATATTTGAAAGTTGTTGAGAGGATAGATCCTAATAATTCTCACCACAAGGAAAAAACCATTTTTTTTCTTTTTTTTTTCTGTTTTTTGTATCTGTATGAAATGATGGATGTTAACTAAACTTGCGGTAATTTTTTCACAATATAGATAAGTCATGCTGTTTACCTTAAACTTATACAGTGCTGTATGTCAATTATATCTCAATAAAACTGGGGGAGAAAAGGTATCAGAAGTTGAACGGTCAAGGGTATTTTCTAGTTCACCTACTCCAACTACCCCATTTTACAGATGAGAAAAATGAGTTTTAGCATGAGTCCAAGGTTACAAACTAATTAGCAGCCAGACCCAAACTCAAATTTAGGTGTCTGGATCCCAGATTCAGAGCTCTTATGATTACATTGCCATAAAACCTGTATTGTTAATTTTTCGTGGATCACTTGTCAGAAATGTGATCTGATATGGGGCAGGACTTCACATGCTGCATCTTGGGTTTGAAGTTAGGACAGAGGAAAGAGTTGTCCGTTGTCAAAGTGAATCCTAAGGTGAGAGAACCAAATGGGGCAGGGGGTGGTGGTATGAGCAGGGTGTTGGAAGACTTTTAAATATAAATGATGGCTAGGATTGTTGGGAGATATACCATCAAAATTACAGGGAGATTATTGAAAATGGTCAGTTTCCAAAAGATTGATTTGCCTGTAGGAAAGGAGTAAAAAAATCCCAAAATATATTAGGTTGTGTCCTTTGTTCATGTGTTCTCCCGTCTTCCTTATCTGAGATGTTGTGAGATGGGGCTCCTTGAAGTTTTAGAATAAACATACACAAATACTATCGAAGTCCTATAGCTTATAAACCCCAGGGAATGAATGTTAAACCTACTTCCCCTCTTGACACAAAAATCCTAAATACAGGAAGGATTTCATTTTAGAACATTCTAAGAAACAGTCCCTGATGATGATGATTAGAAATTTAAGCTATTTATTATAATTTGACTTAATTGTCATATTAATTATGAAGGAACTTCCCTGAAAGGACTGTGCCACAGAGATGTACCCAGACATTAATAGCCCAAATAAATGTTTTCCAGTGTTCCTTCTTTAGAAATTTATTCCTTATTCTACATACACAATCATGATCAGCCTATTTTATGATTGCTGGTAACTGAACCAGGCTACAGACATAATTATTGGTAACAATGTCAACCTGTTGTAAGACTCAGGCTCCATTTTCAAATACACACACACACACACACACACACACACACACACACACACACACGCTTTCAAGCTGGGAATCTTCACTTTGCAGGTTGTAAAACCCTAAATCATTTGTTTAAAGGGAGAACTGTGACTTTGTAATTGTAAGGATGAATGAAATTTTATGTAGTTGATGATTTCATTGATTACCTCAATGTTTGACAATCTTATTAAATTGCTTTCTAGAAAGGGTAGATTCAATTTTAACTCTCATCCTCTGAAAATTATAAGAAGCCACTTTGGTGAACACTAATGTATATAGTCATTAAGCTTCTTTGTTAAGATTGTTTTTCTGTAAGATTTTTTTGGTATGAGTGTGAGCAATAAAGTTAGAACAATTTTAGAGAGATTAAGTACACAGAAGTGAATTCATTCCAGGCAATAATTTGGAAAGTCATATTTGAACCTTAATTAGATCCCTAAGCCCTAGAACTTACCTTAGCCTATGGAGTCCCTTTATGTGAATCAATTCAGCAGACTGGAGAAAAATTCAACAATGATTCTTTTATGTCACAGTCAACCCTAGAAAAACTAACATACACTTCCCAACTTTTCTCCTTTTATGAGAAAAATAGCAAGTGCTTAGAACAATTTCCCCTCAAGTGTTCTTCCATAGGACAGTGGTTCTCAAATCCAGGTAACCTCAGTATCCCCTGGAGAGCTGGGTGCCACTCCCAGAAATTCTGATTTAGTAATTCCGGGGTTGGGCCCAGGAATTCGCATTTCTACCAACTACCCAGGTGATGCTTGTTCCCAGGAACCACACTTTAAGAACTCAAAAGTATATATGTGTGTGTATGTACATGTATATATACGTATACCTTATACGATACATATGTGATACCATATTTATATATATATATATAGAGAGAGAGAGAGAGAGAGAGAGAGAAACTGATAAAGCAAATGTAGCAGAGTCTTAATTGGTGAATCTGGGTAACAAGTATTCATGAATTCTTTACCCTTAATGCAAATTTTCCCTTAAGTTTGAAATTCTTTTAAAATAAAAATTAAAAAAATAAAAATTATACCATGAAACTAAAATTATTTGCTATCTGGGAAAAAGAAAACCAGTATGAATAAAGTCTCCTTGGGCACTTGTGGTGGGTTTGAGTCATGCTCAATATATAAGAGCCAACTTACTTCCTCCTTGATTCACTATTACCAATATATTACCAATAATAATAATTATCCAAAACAAGACTCACAGAGTCTGAGCACACAGAAAGGTTTCTGAAGTAAAAAAAAAAAAAAAGCTTGTGTAAGTGGTTAGAACATGGACTTTGGATCCCAACAGTCCTGGTGTGATTCCCAAATCTGCCATTTACTAGCTCTGTGAAGCTGGGAGTCGTTTTAACCAGGGCTGCTGCACTGTTCCCCAGGAGGCGCCATTTCCATAGCAAAAAAGTGGATGAGGCTCTCTGCAGTAGTGCAAGGTGCTAGCCTCAATGAAAGTATTCTGAACCTCAGTTTCCGTATCTGAAGAATGGGGAGAATAGCAACACCCAGAGTAGTTATGGAGATTAAATGACAAGACATGTGAAGGGCTTAGCACAGTTGCCTGGTCCATAGGAAGTGCTCAGAAAAATGGTAGCAGAATTAAAGATGATAATAATGATCAATATTGGAAAGCATGGATTCTCCAGAAGGAGAAATGATCTCCATGGTCCTGTCTAGTAGTATCAATGCTGTGATCTAGAGACAGTTCCATGTAACAAAGAAAACATAGACTTTTCTCCTTTTGTATTATTTTTTTTTTTTCACCTGGGACACCTGATGAAAAGCCATAATTTTAGTTATTTTACTTATGTCAAAGAAGTTTATGATTTTCCCACTCCATGAATAAAAATCGTGTTTTCTTTGAAGAGGGTCACTTGTACCATTTCTTAAAGATATCAAGACCCAGCACCTTGCTGATACACCTCTGCAGGGTTTATTTTTCCCAAGACAGAGTGCACTGAGAATTTTTAGGAAATAAACATTTACTTAGTTATCTACCTGAAGAGCAAATAGGTTATTGTTGGAAAAAGCTATGCCAGGCAGCAAACCCCACTGGCCAGGTGAAAATAAAATTAGAGAAGCAAGAAGTTAGTAGACAAGAGAATGAAGTTCAGGACGGAGGTGGGGAAGAATGGTTCAGAACTGTCTCTGAGTGGCAGCTGTGCACTCGTGTTATATTTCCAGCCAAAAGACCATGGAGAGAAGAGCGGATTGGGGAATCACGAGAACTGCTCTAGTCCTAGCTAGTTCTATGTCCTCATCTATAAAATGAGGGAGCTGGATTATATCAGGGGTTTCTCAAACTAACTATTTGTTAAGATCAATTTTATGAGAATCCTCAATGAAAATCAAGTAAATGTAGAGTTGCTTTGGGGAAGTTTGGTAGGTGAGTCGAGAGGTGACTACACTCACTTCTTAACTCTGGCAGCTCCGGAGGGAAATCGGAGACAATCCAGGGGTTCCTTGGAACACAGATTGAAAACCACTGAACTAAGTGCCTTCCAACTCAAACACTTTACTCTCTAGCTTTGAACTATTTCCTCAGGGGAATGACTATATTTGACACTTAATTATGTACATTTTTATGCCTCATAATCCTTCATAGCCTCCTTTATCTTCTAACAGCTCTGCATGGAAGCCATTATTTAGCTAGCTTTGTTCATGGGCAAATTATAAATCTTATTTGCCCAAGGGTTTTGAGGGAGACAAGGTCAGGGCCAATATTTAAAAGCAGCAAGCCTTGCCTCTGGTACCCAGACTGAATAAGAGACTAGCTTCAACAATTGTTCCAACTATTAGCGCCGTAATTCATGCTGATTTTCTTTGATTCAGACGTTTTTGTTTAATCCTAATCTTCCAAATAACTGGCTCTCTAGAGCCAGTAGCCATGTATGGTGAACCGGCCATGAAAACTTTCATAGTTTTATTTATTAGGCTGCAGAGAGGTTTCTGGAAAGCCTAGAGGGAAGGCAGATGATTTTTTTTAAAAAAAAAAGAATCTTTCCTGGTGAATTTGGGGTGCTTTCCTATAAGAAATTACAGATCATTATTTTCCTTGTTATACCTTTAGTCAGACAGATGGCACAAGACAGAGAACAAGAATTCTAGAGAGTTTCCATGGCAATTGCAGAAGAGCCGTGGCCTATTTGCGGTGATGTGTTGTGCAGTATCTAGGGTGAAGGTAAAATCGCAGGGATTCATTCTGCAACACCCATGGACTTTAAGCTATTCAAAGGGCACTTGTTGAACCCCTCTTGTCTCAAAAGCAATCTCCTAGTTGTTGGGGGAAGAGAGGGGAATGTCAAAGACAACACATTATTGGCTTTTCCCTTTAGAAGTATACAATATTGAGTGACATATGTATGGATAATATAAGAGCACTAATGAAATCAATGAATTTGTCATTAATGTAAGGTTTTCTTTAAACACGTCCTGTCCACTTAAGCAGTGGCAAGAATACAATCCTTGTAACCTGGGTTAACAGCAGCTTCTTTATTTGTATACCAGGTATGAGGCCTTGTAGCCCTGTGACTCAAAGTCTGGGTTCTGAGCCAGACTGCCTGCGTTCATATCCAAGCACTGCTGTTTCTTAGTTGGTTGACCCTCCATAAGTTATTTAAGTTTGCTCTTTCTCAGTTTCCTCATCTATAAAAATAGGAATAATAATGGCATGTAACTCAAAGAGTTGTTAAGAGGATACCATGAGTTAACTCACAAAAAGGGCTTGGAACAAGGTAGGTGTTCCACACATGTTAAATATTAGCAAGAGGTATAGGCAAATGTATTCACTAATTTGCAAATGTATTCACTAATTTTTAGGCCAAGCTCATCTGGCCTGAAGTAGGGAAATAGTAGAGTAGTTAAGATGATATTATTAACTGGCTCTATGACCTTTGGCAAACAATGTCCCTGAGCCTCATTTCCCTCATCTGTAAAATAGAGAATGCTGTAGTCACCTGCTGTGGTCGCCTTGCGGAAATGAAATGGACCCCTCAACCAAAATTTATGCCACAGAGATGCCAAGAGGGTGGGAAAAGGTTTATAAGTCACATAAGGAGGCTTTCTGGGGAGAGTAAGGTGGGTTCCCAAGCAGGTCCAAGAACGGTTTAGGGAAACAAGGAAAGGACACTGGATTTGAGGTTCTATAATGAGGGAGTGAAGGCTCCCCCTTGCAGCTGGGGTTTAAATGGTTCGAATTTCCCAATAGCACCAAAGTAGGAGCACTTGAGGTTTTTTTTTTAATAAACTTGCCAAGATGTGGGGGAGAAGGGCAAGGGGCCTGGGGGGGCTTGACCGCTGTCAGCAGCTAAACATCAAAAATGGGGTCAGATTCTTTATTATACCATCCTAGAGTGTTGTTGTGAGAATTAAATGAGATTATACACAAACAGCCTTTAACTCAATGTCCGGGAAACAATAAATACTCAATAAATGTTAATTTTTGAAATTAAAATAGTTTGTTTTTAAAAAAAAACCTCAATTTTTAAAACTTGCCAAAAAACGCAAGAAGCAACACCTGTTTTTCCTTGTTCTATTTGTTTACACTAGATGCATTTTTTAAAAGAAAGCTTCAACAGCATTGCTACATGTGAAAGAAAAATTACTTGCAGTCTCTAGCAACGAAAAGGCTGTATTCTAAGAATTCTGTTTTAAATTGTCGCTTGGAACACTTTTCGCATAGAAACAATGTTAAAAATAGAGTTAAGTCTCCAGAGGGATGCTCAAATTCTTCCTAAACTATAATATAACTAAAATAGTCCTTGATAGAGCAGGGAACGCTGAATCCTAGGCATGTGGGCCTCTCAGAACCCCAAGCTCTCCCAGGTCAAGGCAACCCTGGGTGAGACTGGACCCTAAGACTTCTGGAATCTTGATTTGGAGGAACTGGCGGAATGGGAGCTGAACAGCACGGTGTGGCGGGCTGGGGGCCCGTATGCAATTATGGCCACACTTCTTGACACTCTCTAAATCAAACCCTGATGGGATTGTCTTTTGGGGCCTCAGGGCTGTCTCACATCCCTGTGGGTGGGATGGGGCTTGCCCTGAAGGGAAGGGATGCTCCAACTCTCAGCCATCCTAGAGAGGGGTTGATCCAGGGGCAGGATGCTCTGGTGGTGGACCTTAGACTAGGGGGAGGGGAAAATATGGTTCTATTTTCTGGGGGGCAAATTCTGAGGTATGGGGAAGCCTGGAGTGGGTCGTTGCACAGAACTGTCTCTGGTCACATGGAAAAGGCCAGGACTAAGCCCTGAGCCAGCTCAGGAATCAACACTAAGATGCTTATGGGCCCCTGCTGGAGAGGGAACATTCCCTCTGTGCCCTCTCTCTTTTTTATCTATACTAATGGTATTGCTCGGTTCTTCTGGGCTGTGGGGAATTACGGGTGATACTGGGTGGAAGAGACAGCAGCAGCAGTGTGAAGAAAGAGGATCTGGATGGAAGACGGAGACCTTCAGAGGAAAGGGCAGTCTAGGGTCTGCTGAATGGGCCAAGGACAGCCCGGCAGATTTGCAAAAGAGAATTATACTATCAGTGCATTCCACAGACGCCCTCCACGCTAAACACTTTATCTTTATGAACACACTCAAGCCTCCTAATCACCCCCTGATGGATTATTACCATCCCATCTTACAGATGGAGAAAATGAGACATGGAGAAGTTAAATAACTTGCCTAATGATCAGGTAGCTAGTAAGTGACAGTGCCAGGAATTGAACCTAAGTGGCTTGGCTACTGAGGCGGGGTCCTTAAACGCTATACTTTCTTCTCTCACACACAGAAGCATTCACCAGATGCATTCCCAGAAATACGTGGAGAAGTATACACGGCAAAAGGCTAGGTCCCCTGCTAGGAAGGAAGACTTCCTCCAAGACTCATGTGAAGCCGATCCCTGTGTCTCCGGACCCAGCAAACGTCCACAATAGTATCCTGGGTTTCCCCTCTTGTAACAACTGTCAACACCCGAGCTTTACTTGTCCAGGATATTTCTTCCCACTGGATGGTAATTGCCTTGTCTGTCTTGTTACACCGAGGACACTGTAGATGCTTCATAATCATTCGTCAGTTAAATAAATAAATGAAGTTAGTTTAACATAAGCAAACTCCATGTGTAGAAGGTATGAGATAAACAATGAGAACCCCTTGATAAAGCTGAAAATTTCTCAAAAACTTATTTGATATCCAGGAGTACTACTGTCCTACAGGCACTTTGGGCTGGTATCTCTATCTAGTTTTTCATAATTTTTACACAGAGCGTAATGTGTGTATGTTTAACTTATCAGGATTTTTTTTTTCAAGTAATCACCATCTGGCTGGAATTTTTAACCAAACTCCTATCGATTGGGCAGTATTCTTTTTTAAATAAAATCATTGTTGAGAGAATTTATAGAAGAGTTCATCATTAATGTTCTTCTGACAACATGCCATGGGATAAAAACATTTGATACTCGTTGTTTTAAAACATTTCCTTTACTTATTATTCATATAAACATTCCACCAAAGCCTCGTATTATTCCATTAAGTACAACCATGTTATTTGGTCTTTCGTAAAGAGTGATATGAGGTAAAGTGACTTGCCTGCCTCCATGTTAGTAACAGAGTTGAAATGCAACATTCCAGGCCATAAGTTCTGACCTTACTTACTCCTAAGGCTGTGTCCCACAAGGTGCTGGTCTAAAGAAGGATGACCCTTGGAAAAGTAACACTCAGAATAAGCATAGAAATTACTTCATCAGCCATTTACGAGGGCTAAGTGAGCTAGTAGGGGACAATGCCTGACACATGGTAAACAATCATTAATTGCTATTATCAAATCATTAAGTAGCTATTATTAATGTTCCCTCCAGAGCCAGTTGCTATCTGCTCCATGATTGCAGGGATTTTTGTTTCTTTACTGCAAAATCACAAGTGCCTCTTAGACTAGTACCTGGCACATAGTAGGGACTTAATACTTGTCAAATATTAGTTAACGTTAACTTTAAGCCAACCTAACCTACTCATGTACCAGGCAGTTGATGGATACCAGGGCTATCCTTACCTCATTTCCTTCCCTCGATCCCATTTAAGTTCAGTTCTGCCCACCTCCTGACCACTGACTCTGTCCAGTTTTCATCCCTGTTACTTCCTTTGGACTTTCACACTTACCCCAATTTCTTTGGACTGACCAAGTTACTCCATAAGGAGTGTCACCCTTTGGCTTTTTCCTGCCTGGTTGTCTAAGGGAGAAAACCCTGCCCCATCTTTCATCTTGATAACAAACTACCACCAGCCTCGCTGATTTTTTTCAAATGTTTATCACCTCCGCAGCAGGCAGTGTTCCAGGCCCTAGAGACACTGGTGAACGAGAAAGGCAGGTTCCCTTGCCTTTGTGGGATTAAGCTAAAATCACCATGCTCTTTGTTGTTTTTATTTTATTGAGACCCAGAGGCGCAAAGCGACAGGGCGAGTTTCATCTAACGAACAGGCTGCAGATTCACGAAGGGTGAGAGAACCATGACTAAACTGAGGAGGCGTCCAGCTCTGGGCTCTCTGCAACACCCTCTCCAAAGCAAATGCGCACAAAAGAATGTCGGCTGCCGCTTCCGGTAAACAAAGAATGTTGCCCGCCTGCCATCAAGCCATCAGTCACTGCAGCTGCCCCTAACTGGGCGCACTGAGGAGAATTCACCGTGGAGAAAAACAGGAGACTGGCCCTAGACAGTTAAGATGCATATCTAAGGAATAACGTCAATGACCCCAGGCTCTTGCACCCTCCCATACACAGACAAGCTCTGAAATCATTCACGTGAGATGTCTGTTTTTGTGACTAGCAGTAATCTTTTGATGTTCAATTCTATGAGTTGTCTTTGGTTTTTGTTTTTGTTTTTCTCTCCAAGCAAAAACTCCCATATATCCTGGTTCTTCCCTAACCTCTTGGAGCAGTTCCTTGGAATTATCTGAGAGGCCGTCTCCCAGGCTATAGTCCTCAGTAACGTCCCCAAATAAAACTTAACTTACGTCCCTTAGGTTGTGAATTTTTCTTCAGTCGACAGCGTATTCCTTTAGAATCCTTGTACCTTAAATATCATGGAGTATGCTCCTTTACTTTCAACCCTGAGGACCTAATTGTTGCTGACTACTAAATATCTCACACCTGAGAGCCCAGGGAAGCTTCATTTCAGTCTCCCATGACCAACACCTCACACCAGCTTTTAATCTCCAAAATGACGTGGCGGGTTGTTGAAAGCTAATTCCTGCTGAAACTCTGTGGTAACACTAAAATATGCCCCACGAGCTCTTTTAAAAGTTCACCTCTACACACAGATGCCACTTTGTATTTCCAGATATTTGGTTGTTTGAGAAGATGCCAAAGTTTTACCTTATCATAATGATGCCCCATGTGAGTGAAATACGTGCTAAAAGTCCCTGGACTTTTCTTAATAAGCTTAGTACTTGGTAAATGATTACTGAAGCAATCTCCACAGCTTGACTACTGTTCTCAACTTTTTGTGGGTGTGTGGATAAGAGGGGTGGCAGGGAGAGCAAGTTAAAAATAAAGCGCTTCGAAAGCTGTAAGTTCCTTATAGTCATAAACACAGTATGAATTTTTAAAAGGTAAATTGCATGCTGATTACAATAAATGACAGTAAAATTTTCCCCACACTCTGCAAAATTTACAGAATAGTGTGGAACTAGGTATGGCTTTTACCAATAAATCTGTGTTTAAAAGTTGGATGCCCCTGGTTGTCATTGCTTCATCAGCCTGCATTTCCTCAGGACACACACAAGAACCAAATGGAAATCGTCTCTAAATGTCACACATTTGCATTATAATAACACTGGCTATCACCTATGTAGAGCTTACTGTATCCCAGGTGCTGTTTTATGCCCTTGACATAGGTTAACACATTTAATCCTCACAACAACCTTGGGAGGTAGGTGTTATTCATATCCTGGTAAAACTGAGGCACAGAGATGGTCAGAAACATTATGCAAGGTCATGCCTGCATGATATTTGCTACAGCCAATACACCTCAGCTATTAGGTACTGATTTTTTTTTTTTTAGCTTGATAAAGTTTTTTTAAAACTTAAGTTTATTTCAAAAGGAAACTTCATGTCCCTAACTGTAGGTGGAAAATCAGTATCACTTGCCATAAATAGGAGGTAACTATGAACACGGATAGAATTCATGCAAAATAATGTTATTAACTTCTAGCTTGATTCTCCTGCCTGCCAAGATCAGAGATTTGCTTTCTCTTTGTGAAGAAGGAGCAGGGGGGTGGAGAGAAGCAGGTGTTACTGAGGTGTTAAAAATATATTAAAACCAAAACATAAGACAAAACAAATAACAAAAAGTAAAATTTAGGGCTTCCCTGGTGGCACAGTGGTTGAGAATCTGCCTGCTAATGCAGGGGACACGGGTTTGAGCCCTGGTCTGGGAGGAGCCCACATGCCGCGGAGCAACTAGGCCCGTGAGCCACAACTACTGAGCCTGCGCGTCTGGAGCCTGTGCTCCGCAACAAGAGAGGCCACGATAGTGAGAGGCCTGCACACCGCAATGAAGAGTGGCCCCTGCTTGCCACAACTAGAGAAGGCCCTCACACAGAAATGAAGACCCAACACAGCCAAAAATAAATTAATTAATTTTTTTAAAAAAGTAAAATTTAAAGTATGCATTAATGCCAGAATAAAACTGAACTTGACTTTCTCCTTAACATAATGATAATGAATAAAAGACTCTCAAACATCATTTTCTTACTATGTGCTCTGGATTCCAAATCTGATTTTGTCCCTTCCTTGCCCTGTGTCATCTGACTGCCCTGAGCCTCAGGTTTCTATCTGAAAATGAGAACAACCTCAGAGGTGTAGACATCACATGTACACAAAGCCAGGCACACAGTAGGCACTCAATAAGTCACTATGATCAATGGTCACTTCTTAAAAAGACTATAGTTCTGTGCTTGAAATAAAGCACAGGTGTGGGATCTCACTCGTCCTTGCTTCAGCAGAGCAGGGGTGGGCTAAGCCTCAGGTGGGTGTGACAATTCACATTCAGCAGAGGCAGGGTAAAGATGCTTGGAGGGCTACTGATCCGAGGAATCTGCTTATCTGCTAGGGGTCCTAAGGAGTAGATGGTAAGGATAGATGGGAAAGTTCAATTCTGAATATCTTAAAACTGTTGGAAAACAAGGGAGATCACAGAATCCACTTCCCCTTTGGGTCATGGGTCAGGACACTGAGCCTTTGCGTTGCAGGACCCTGCCCATGGACCCTAAGCAGTGAGGGGTAGCCAGACCTAGGCCCCTCCAGACACTGTGCTCTTCCCACCTGATGCCCCAACGGCCTCCTTCTCCTGAACCAATCGGTGGCTCCAGGCTCTGTAAGCTGGAAGGCTCTGAAGATCTATGACCCATATTTCCATAGTCTGGGTCCCAGGGTCTTGATTTCCAAAATGATCATTGGCTCCAATGCTATCTACTAATTTGCTAAAACATTTGTGGCCTTTCATAGAAAGCCAGAAAAATGTGACTTTTTTGCCCATTCCTGATCACATCAATTTTCAAACAAAACAAAACAAATCCATATCAGGGGGAAATAGTTCCACTTGGGGCTTTGGTCTCTCTCAAGACAATTTTGATTCCCTCAAGACAGCATTTGCCGAGTCCCATGCTGTGAAAAACAGCCTGGCCTTACACACAGCTCCCTCTTCAATGGACAAAGATAGTGAGGGAAAACAAAAGAGAAGGGTCACGGACAGACAGGTTACAAACCCAGCGCCGGGTGGTACAACCAGGTTCCAGAAAAATCAGGAATGGGAAGTCCCCAACCTTCTCTCAGCCAGAGGGGCTGGGTGAGGGTGCCTATGGACTCGGGGAGAAGACAGAGGAGGAGAATTTAGGCCCAGGAAAAACATCATGTAGTGGTACTGGCTGTGATTAATGCATGGGGCATTAAATCCCATGCCCATACTCATTCCTGGAACTCCTCAAGAAGATGTGGATCCTTTGGGGGCAATAGTTTTTTCATACAGGAGTAGCAAACAGAAGCCCACAAGGGCCCGGCTGGGAAGGTAAATGAGTGAGACACTGGCCAGGTGGGATCAGTGAACTGGAGGGCACCTCACCTGTCTCTTTAAAATGGCAGCTGAGGGCATTATTCACAATAGCCAGGACATGGAAGCAACCTAAATGTCCATCGACAGATGAATGGATAAAGAAGATGTGGTATATATATATATA
>NW_020185324.1:872325-904681 GCF_003031525.2 Neophocaena asiaeorientalis asiaeorientalis
TGTATATACATGTGTGTGTATATATATATATATACACACACACATACACAATGGAATATCACTCAGACATAAAAAAAGAATGAAATAATGTCATGTGCAGCAACATGGATGGACCTAGAAATAATCGTACTAAGTGAAGTAAGCTTCTTTAGAAGGAATCTAGTATATGATACAAATGAACTTATATACAAAATAGAAACAGACTCACAGACATAGAAAACAAATGTATGGTTATCAAAGGGGAAAGGTGGCGAGGAGGGATAAATTAGGAGTTTGGGATTAGCAGATACAAACGACTATATATAAAATAGAGAAACAGCAAGGTCCTACTGTATAGCACAGGGAACTATATTCGACATTTTGTAATAAGCCATAACGAAAAAGAATATGAAAAAATATATATGTATAAAGGAATCACTTTGCTGTACCTTGGAAACAACATTTTAAATCGACTATACTTCAATCTTTTTTAAAAAGGCAGCTGAGGTGCAGCTCCTTGATTGTTATCATGCAGGATCACGGATGCAGAATCGCCGTGACGTGTCTGTTGTTAAGCTATTATCTATTCTTCTACATTCAGTTTAGCGATGCTGGGGCCTTTCTCTTTTGTCAACTGCCTTCCTGGTAGGTTCTGCCAGCAGAGGGCAGTAGAGGGAGCCTGGACGGCGGGAGACAGGAGGGAGCAAAAGTCCCTTGTGCCTGTTTGCTTGTTGGAGGCACCAGCCTCACCCCGGCAGTTACCTACACGCCAGCAGCAACATCTGGTTTCAAATGCCAGCTTTCTTTCCCACTCCCAGAATCAGCCTGTCCCCACAAAGGAACCAGCAGCTGCCCCAGGGGCTCCCACCTCTTCACAGGGGGCTCCTCCTACCCAGCTCCACAGACCCCATTTCTCTGAGCCCCTGGGTTTTGATAACCCCTGTTTATTCCCTTCATTCCACCAACCCCAGGAGCGGTGGCTCCCTCCTGTAGTTACTACATGTGGGTACCACGATGTCCCCCATTTTTACTTTTCAGCCTCCCCTACACTTGTTTAATGACCCCACAACATTCAATCTCTGTTGAAATACCCAGTGTGGGTTTTCTTTGCCTGCCTGGACTCTGACTGATTCACCAGTTCTTTTGACTTTAGGAGAAGCTAAGTATCTAGATTATTTTGTGGAATCACTCATTTTTTAAAATACTGTGGAAAGAAAAACATGTATCTGAAGACCAAATTCAGCCTTGGAGCCAATGCAGCGGTATTCCCTGAGATGAGGGTTGCCACATCCCTTGCCAGTTGCTGGGATTATCAGCTATGGGCAGCTCACTGCCGTCCCCGTCCCCAGGAACTCCCCTCCACTGAAGGGAACTACTTGACCTGGTCCAAGAATAAACCCCTTCCCAAGGACAGCCTGTGGCCAGTGACCGGCTGATATAGGGAAACAAAGGCCTGGCCCCTCGCTTCCTTTTGGGACACCTCTGGAGGGCCATTCAGCTGCAGAGATCCCTGCACGATTGGCTAAGGCCTTTGGGTTGCAGCCCCATCGTGGGACAGCTTTTCCCCTTGCCCAATTCTGGCTTTTTCACATCCTTACTTGTACAGCCCCCTAGAGCACCCCCTAATGAACCTGCATGCAGCTCTCTATCACAGAGCCTATTTCCAGGGAACCGAAACTGAGCCAAGGCTGCATTAGTTTGGTGTACAGAGCATTGCACTCACACAGGGAGCATGTGAAGAAAGAAAAACAATTGATTCGCCAAGACATATTCCACTGGGAAGAGGGCAAAGTAGAGAGAGAAAATAATTAGAAGAGTCCACGTAAAATAAGATGTGGACTCTCACATGAGTGAATTCGAGGCGAATAGTCCCCAGAGGCAGAATGGTCATTAAGAGTGTGATGACTTCCCTGGAGCTTCTTTGGGAACCATAGCAGACATCCTTCCCCAAAGCCAAAAAGACACAGCAGCCACCTCAGCCTTTTCTGTCTCTGAATGGACAGAGAAGGGGAAACACTGCCAGGGACTTTATTTAAACAAAATTTGAAATCGCTCCACCAGCAGAGGTCTCCCCATAGCCTAATGGGGGAACAAGTGGGTGTTTTGCATCTGACCAGCGGCTTGGAAAGGTAGGAAAAGGCCTGTGCTTCCTCTCTGTTGAGCAGTGCTGGGGCTACAAGTGATGGAGACACCGGCAGAGTCCCCACACGTGTGTAGGCTCTTCACCAGCAGCAGGAAGGAGCCGCCCCTTTCACATCTCCTGCACTGGTTGGTGCAGAAGGGAAGATGGACCCCGAGTGAGGCCTGGCCTTTGTAGTTTCTACAGAATGCAGTATGGGCGCCTCCATGGCCTGTCCCAAGATAACTTTCTTGGGAACGTGAAATGGCTGCTTTTTTTTTTTTTTTTTTTTAATTAAAGTATAACATGTCCCTTTCCCTGCTAACTCCCTTCTGTAGCTCACCCATATTTGTCTGATCAGCAGGCTGGTCAGAATCACGTCAAAGGGGAGATGTCGGGAGGCAGGGGTCAACCACACTGTAATATTTAACTATATTACTTAAAGCAACTGGAGAAAACTCATTTTAATTTTCAACTTCAAAGAGAGGCCAAGGCCAAGCGGATGATTTTAGTATCCCCTGGGGACTGGTTGAGGAATAACATGTTGAAGGGCATGAAAAGTAAAGTAAGTGAGGCCTCCGTTATCAGGAGTCAGTGGCCTTGCTGGCGCCTCTCTGTCTGTAGGCCCGAGGTTGGCAGGGGAGCAGAAAAGACAGAAAAAGAATGATAGGCAGTAGAAGGCAGAGAGGGAATCACGCCGCTTCAGGTATCACTAAGTCACATCTCTGAATGTGTGTTCTGACCATTAGCGACACAGAGAAGTCCGATGGGGATGAACGATTTCATTGTAGGGATCTGATTAGCCAGCAACTTACTATCAGATGAGTAGCACAGTCAGACACCTGGTGAACACACGCTTCTGTTAGACAGATGAAGTTGAGCTGGCGTTGACAGCCCTTATCTGGAATATCAAAGAAGTCCAAACCTCCCAGAAAAGGTCACATGGCAACGTTCCACTTTCAGGCAATCAGGTGTTCTTTCGAGGATGTAACATCACAATTGGCCACGGTAATTATTTAAAGAAATGTCTTAAACACAGTCTTCTTCAATCTATTCAAAAAGAATGATTGAGCCACTGCTGTATACCAGACCCTGGGCATGGCACTGTGGTTCCAAGGCGAAGAAGCACAGCAGATGCATTCTTGGCCTTGACGGAGCTGAGAGTCTCATGGTCAATATAGACCTTAGAACAAGTAAATAATTACAATTGTGTTATGTTGGAAGGACCTAATCTTACTCAGGAGCCAAGGAAGCACTCCCTAAGGAGGTGACAGCCTTCTGAGACTTCAAGGAATAAGGGAAGCTTGGATACATTAAGAGATGAGGGGAGAAGAGGGCTCCTGGAAAGAAAAGCATCTCCAGAGACCCAGACATGAGATGGTATGATACGTATGAAAGGCTGAGAGCAGCCCCAGATGGGAAGCTATGAGGGAGAGACAGGGGAGATGGTCAGGGACTAGTTACGGAGCACCTTTCAAGCCAGATTTGTGGCTCTACCTTTCGATTTTAGTAGGGCAGTGACATGGTTAATAGATCCCTCTGTCTGCAGAGTGAAGAATGGATTGGAAAGGGCCAAGAGATGCTGTGGAGAGGCAAGTTAGGAAGCAAATGCCCTTGTCCAGAAGGGAGATGACAGTAGTTTGCATCAGGATGGCAGCATGTAAGGGAGAGGGGTGAAAGTTATTGCAAAAATACCTTTTTGAAAGCTATATAGGCATGAAATAAAATTGAGAGACAGAGAATGTAGTGTGTGAAGGGCCAAGAATGACTCCCAGGGTTTCAGTTTGCCTAGTGGGTAGATGGTCATGAAAGATGGGTAGATGGCTGATGAAAGAAACAAGGGAGGTTTGGAGCTGGCAGTGGGGTGGGGATGGGAGCAGGCCTGGAAGGGATGATGGCAAAAGGAGCTCTGACTGTGAACTGCTCTGTGCTTTCTGAGCGGACATGTTAAGCAGGCAGTTGAAGATATGGGTTTGGAATTGATATAGATAGACAGGTAAAGACAAAGGTTTGGGAGTCAAAGAAATAATGAGACCATATACACCTGTGGCTCTCAAACTTTTTTTTTTTTTTTTGCGGTACGCAGGCCTCTCACTCTTGTGGCCTCTCCCGTTGTGGAACACAGGCTCCGGACGCGCAGGCTCAGCAGCCATGGCTCACGGGCCCAGCGGCTCCGCGGCATGTGGGATCCTCCTGGACTGGGGCACGAACCCGTGTCCCCTGCACCGGCAGGCGGACTCTCAACCACTGTGTCACCAAGGAAGCCCCTCTCAAACTTTTTTGATGAGGATCTACAGTAAGAAATGTATTTTACATCACACACACACACACACATCCCAGAAACAAATTACCCTGAACAATTCTCACCTCTGCCACGCCTGATGTGCGGTGATTCTCTGTTCTTTTTCTCTGTGCTGGTCAAAACTTTTATGTTGATTCAATGGCCTTACAATGGGTTACTACCCACGGTTTGAATACTCTAATTTAGAGAACACATGATGAGAAGAAAAGAGGGTCTATAAAATCCTTCAATGCTTTGAAATCCTTCAAGCTTTTAAAGCTCATTTGTATTCTTCTCTGCAAAGGTTTCTGTAGTCTCACCATTTAAAATTAATCATTCTTTCCAACGTGTTCCTCTAATGCGATGCTTATACTAGTTTAGAACTTATTTTCCTTTGCCTTACGGTTGATTTTTTGCATGTCTCACACTAAGTTTTCTAAAGACAAAGACCATGCCTTACTCTCTGTGCTCCCCCCAGCACCGAGGGGCAAACCTGCTAAGAGTTAATGCCACTCACCAAATACTTCTGGCTATTAGAGTCTTCTGGGTCTATAACAGGTTTTCACTTCTTGGTCCCCTATGGTTGGTTGGGGACATGTGGCCAATTAGCACCAATGAGTTGTAAGTAAAGTGATGTGTGACACATCTGGGACAAAATTTAATCACCAATGTGAGACCCTTTAGGTCATCTTTCTTCTTGGCTGTTGTGACTGTTCATGCTCTAGAGAATAATTCCTCCCTCAGGTGGGATAATGTCAACTTATAACAGAGCCCCAGCTGATCTATGACGGCCATGGTGAGTGAACAAGAAATAAACTTTTGTTATTGAAAGTCACTGAGATCTGGAGGTTGCCACAAAGCAAAGCCTACCCCGTCCTGATTGATACACTTGTAAATGGTAATACTGTGAGTCTAGAATTTTTACAAAACCCATTAGAAGCAGCAATCAATGTCTATCACTTGTAAATTAATCAAGTAAAATCACCAGACTTAAACGGAGCTGTCAAGAGAGGCACTGTGATATACAATGAAGCGTGTAGGATATAGAGCCCATGAGGGTTTGCAGACAAGCTCTAAATGACCTTGGTCACTGATTCTCTCAGAACTCAGCATCCTCCGATCTTGAATGGAGCTTATGATATTTACCTTGTGGTATTGATGCAAGAATTAGAAATAGTAAATGAGTGGTCCCTGGTACATGGTGGTACTCAACAAATTGTTATCACAATTGTTTTAGGTGTTTTCCACGTTGGATCATGAGATGTGAGAAACTATACATATTTCAATTTAAACCAAGGTATTCACTGCTAACTCTTTCCTATTCATCAGCAGCAAGTTGTCCTCACCGATCTTCTTTCACTCATCTTTCAAAAAAGAAATAAATTTGGGCCCCTATTGATTTAAAAAACATCTATGAAACTATTATATGTGAAGAGATGACAGTTTACTTATAAACATCACTTCTCATTTAGAGAAAGGAACATTTTAATAAATTATTCAACTTTATGCTTGCTAGACACCAGTGACTCACAGTAAATAAATAGATGCATTGAAAAAAGGAAAAGAGGGACTTCCCTGGCAGTCCAGTGGTTAAGACTCCACACTTCCATTGCAGGGGGCACGGGTTCGATCCCTGGTCAGGGAACTAAGATCCCACATGCCTCATGGCATGGTCAAAAAAAAAGGGCAGGGGGTGAAAGAGAAAAAAAATAAGACTGGATTTGTTTTTCAGTTTTTGTGGATAGAAAATCGGAATCATCAGATTTTGAGGCTCCCAGTTATATTTATAAAATTTGAAAAAATAATTCTAGGTTTGATGATATGTGAGTATAATGTTGTCTTATGCCTTCTTGGTTTGATTTCCAATACTTGTTCAAGTGTAGTGAGCTATTCATCCCAATACGCTTCCATAAAGGTTTCTAACAATCTGAATGTCACAATCCCATGAGAGTTTATAGTTCCTATCATAGCATTTTCACGACTTGATTACACTCCTGGCTGTGAGGAGTCTTGACTTCAGTCTCTCAACATAAACAGAATGACTCATCCTTCTGAGGCAGTAAAGAGCAACTTGGGTAGATCAACACCATCTTTATATTTCTTACTACACCTGTAACTTAGAAACACATCCCTTCTGGAGTATTTTATACATACTGTGATATGTGCTGAAAGAAACACTGTGCTCCAAAGATAAGTTCTTATTTCTAGGGCTTTAGAAAGAGAGAGGAAAATCTCAACATCCATATTTCCCAGTCCAACTAAGGATCAACTTCTTTTTCTTTCATTGAGGTAAAATTGGTGTATAACATTTTGTTAGTTTCAGGTGTACAGCATAATAATTCAATCTCTGTATATACTACAAAGTGATCAACACATAAGTCTAGTTGCCATTCATCACTATTCAAGTGACACCCTTCACCAATTTTACCCACCCCTTACCCACCCACCTCCCCCCCTCTGATAACTACCAACCTGTTTTCTGTATCTGGGTGTTGGTTTTGTTTTGTTTTTTAGATTCCACATGCAAGTGAAATCACACAGTATTTATCTTTCACTGCCTGACTTATTTCACTAAGCATAATACCCTCAAGGTCCATCCATGTTGTCACAAGATTTCCTTCTTTTTGTGGCTGAGTAGTATTCCATGTGTGTATGTGTCTGTGTGTGTATATATCTCACATACTCTTTATTCATTCATCCGTCAGTGGACACTTAGGTTGCTTCCATATCTTAGCTACAGTACTTAATGCTACAATGAGCCTAGGAGTGCATATATTTTTTCAAATTAGTGGGGTTTTTTTTTCCCTTTGGATATATTCCCAGAAGTTGAATAGCTGGATCATATGGTTGTTCTATTTTTAATTTTCTGAGGAATCGCCATACTATTTTCCATAGTGGCTGCACGCGGATCAACTTCTGCAATAGCACAGAAATGTAGGAGAGGGGGAATCACACAGAAACAGGAACGCACACAGTTAGTGTCCTCTGTTCCCAAACCAACCTTCCTCCCTGCTTTCTCTCTCCACCTGCTACCCCAAGTCTCTACATTTGTTCTCACCTGTTCAACTGAAAAAAAAAAATCAGATTGAATCAGGAATGCTTATGAACTGCTACATGCCAGATATTTCAATTAGTCTTAAGGATCTACAAAGCCGACATTCTTCTCTCTCCTCAAGGACCTTATGATTTAGTGGTGAAGAAAGAGAAGAAAATTAGTATATACACTCCAGTATGATGAACTATGAAGGCTCATTCATTAAAAATAATGTTTTCGAAAACATATGTTGTTCTACTCATACACTCAGAAAAAATATGGGGATCAAATTGGCAGGCTGAGCACACCTGTCTGCTTTTCCTTCCCCACTAAATTCCACTGAAATACCAAACAAGAAAAGTTACAATCAAAGATCAGATAATGTGAAGATATTATCCTGGAAAACAGAGGAAAGATAGAATTGGATTGAAAGAGCAATAAAAGCAGGGGGAAAAAAGCCAGCAGAAGGGCACTGCAAAGGTAACAGCTGTTTTGTGCACTAACTTTCTAGAGGAACTTCAAGCTCAGGGTTAACAGTACAGTGTAGGGAGGGGCCTTGTCAATAATCATCTGGTAAATAAACTAAAAGATTGTATTATGAACTGAGGGGCTTATCATGGTCCACGCATGTACATCATATGCTGAAGTTCTGGCACGAATGACGTCTGCTCCTACATTAAAGCCTCAGCAACTGCTTCAGCCAGTGAAGCTTCGTGGTCTCCTATCAGAAGGGCTGACTCTGGACAGAGAAGTAGGGCAGAACTTGACAAGTCTACCCGTATAACAACAAGAATTAGAGTGGGAAGAGGTGACAAGAAAAAGAAACCACAAGATGCTGCTGATATAAGAGGTTCCCAGACCTCTTACACTGGGGAGAGGCATCTCCCACACGAAGATAATCTACCTGCATACCTGCAACATTCTACTCTACACACCCTAGAAGGTGGCTCTTTAGTCAGAACCTTCATTCACTGGGATGATTACTGCAGCCATAACATAGAAAAGCAGCCTTGTGAAAGAAATACACAGACTTCTGGATTACTGAAAATAGAATCACCATTACTTAAAATTGGGCTGAGGGCTTCCCTGGTGGCGCAGTGGTTGAGAGTCCGCCTGCCGATGCAGGGGACACGGGTTCGTGCCCCGGTCCGAGAAGATCCCACATGCCGCGGAGTGGCTGGGCCCGTGAGCCATGGCCGCTGGGCCTGCGTGTCCCGAGCCTGTGCTCCGCAACGGGAGAGGCCACAACAGTGAGAGGCCCGCGTACCGCAAAAAAAAAGAAAAAGAAAATTGAGCTGAATATTCAAACGGGCTGTTGAGCGGCACCCCTCAGGCCTACAAGGCCTGTACTCGCCCAGCTTGCAGACTAAAGAAAGAGCCCGGGGTCAGCAACAGAGACATCAATGGTTTAACCGATGGGGGAGCTTACTTGTCTGAAGCAAGGTCCTGGAGCGACACCCCACTGTGTGCGGCCAACGGCGGGCAGGACAACATGGCAGGCTTCGCCCCTGGGGGAGGGGAGATTGCCAGTTATCTGGGGACTGACAGCAGGTGCGCTCGCTGGTTACCAGGGAAACCGGCAGAGGGCACGCCCCTCACTGCCCTCTTGATAAGAACAATCATCAGCTGGGGCCTGAGGCGCGTATGTAAAAAGGTGGTCGGTCAGGTGAGTAGCGTGTAGGTGAAGCTGGCACTGGTCAGGCAGCGGATGTACAGAGACCAAGAGAACAGCCACCTTGGGTGGCCTGACCATACATGGGCACAGATGAATATTATTTTAATGAGCTGCAACATTGGGCCGAGGAGCTCTTTCAAAACAGTGCCGAGATATAACGATATTTCCAGAAGCTACTACATCTGTCTAGAGAGTTTTGTAATGGAGGGAACAAAGGCAATAGATAGAAGGGCATTCAAAAGTCAGAGAGGACGATTTTTCGGAGCTGAAGAAATATTATGAAGTCATGGGTTTTTAGGTAATTTGTTTCTACTCATTACAGTTCTTGAAACTTTGGGTCCCAGGTTGCCCCATCTTGGGCTAGTGCAGTGGTCCTCGACTAGGGACAATTTTGATCTCCAGGAGACATTCACCAATGCCTGGAGACATTTTTGATTGCCATGACTGAGTATCTAGTGGATAGAGGTCAGGGCTGCTATGAAACCCTGTACAACAGGGCACAGGTAAGCCCCCACTGCAAAGGATTATTTGGTTCAAAATGTCAATATGTAGCGCAGAGGATGAGTGCAGGCTAGTAAGGGCCCCTTCAGGTTTGCTCCTACACCTCTTAGGCATAACTCCTGCAGTTTTTGTTAGTTTCCTTGTGTTGGGGGTCACTATTATATCTCCTAGTTCTTCTGCCCGAGGCCTAGAATCAACCATTTTTTTACAAAGATGGTTGGTTTTGTTTTGTTTTGTTTGTTTATTTTGGTGAGAGACCACAATCTGAGTGCTATGGATGCTCTTTGCTGTTGGGTTTGTTTGCTTCTAAAAGCCTTTTCAGTGCCAGATGATATGCAATTTTCATAAATAGCAAAATAAATCATGAATTCATAAGTGCTTTTTCAAGCTAAAATTTAAGACTATGCAGATCTTATTTAACTTTGATTTTTATGTGTATCTTATGCTGAAATTTTTGTCCATACTGACATTAACCTGTTTGGCTTATCCTACCATACACATATAAAAATTTGAAAATAATACTTCATATTCTTACTAACAATAAGACTACTTAATACATAGAAGGATTTATTCCTAGGTTTTGCTTTTGTTTTGTTTTTCATTAAAGTCTTTTCCACTAAGTGAAAATACTGCATTTTCAATTTACTTAAAATAATTATTTTCATTATGGTTTGTTATCAACCTGATCAGGAGTTAGCTTTATTTGTTTCCTATTTCTTTTTTTTTATTTGTAGCCAGAAAATATGCCCAGATGTATTTGTTTGTTTGTTTGTTGGCATTTTCCTGCTTGGTGTTCTCTGAGCTTCCTGGATCTCTGATTCGGTGTCTGACATTTGGAGAAATTCTCAGTCCTTATTGTTTCAAATATTCCTTCTGTTCCTTTCTCTCTTCTCCTTCTGGTATTCCCATTACACATACCACACCTTTTGTAGTTGTCCCACAGTCCTTGGATAGTCTCTTCTGTTTTTCTTATTTTTTCCAGTCTTTTGTTCCCTTTACTTTTCTATTTTGAGGATTCTATTGATAGATTCTCTAGCTCAGAGTCTTTCTTCAGTTGTGTCTAGTCTACACAAGCCATCAAAGTCATTCTTCATTTCTACTGCAGTGTTTCTTATCTCTAGCATTACTTTTTGGTTATTTCTTAGGATTTCTACCTGCTTATATTGTCGGCTATTCTTGCACGCTGTCTGCTTTATCCATCAGAGTCCTTAGCATACTAATCACAGTTGTTTTAAATTCCTGGTCTGATAACTCCGACATCCCTACAATGTCTGGTTCTAATCTTTCAAATGCTGTCTTTTGCCCTTTGGTAGGCCTTGTTTTTGCTTGGTTGTTTGTTTCTTTGTTGACAGCTGGACACGATGTACCAGGTAAGAGGAATAGCAGTAAACAGGCCCTTAGTAATGTGGTGGAGAGGTGGAGAGGAGAAGTATTCTGGAGCGCTATAGAATGAGAATGTTTGTGTCTTAGGTTTTTTGTGCCCTCTGGACTGTGAACTTCACAAGTGTTCTCAGTTTTGTTTTGTTTCTCCCCGCTTAAGTGGGACAGGATGGCTAGACGGGATGAATTTGGGTATTTATCTTCCTCCATATCAAAGGCTAGAGCCAGCTAGAGTTGGGTATTTCCATTCTCCCATACTGGTTAGGCTCCTCTTAACTAGTTTCTCCTGAGGGCAGGCCTCATTAAGAAGAACAGAGTGCTCAGGGATATTTCAGAATAGTTCCTTTTCCCCTCCCCCTGCCAGAAGCATGAGGGGATTTCCCCCCAGTATTTACCGTGGGAACTTGGTTGAGCTCCTAGAAGTAAATCTCACAATATTGTGCAGGGGTCCACCTCTGACGGGGCCCCTCTGGAGCTGTTAACTCTCAGAGCTGTCCACAGGGAGTCTCCAGCGACTCTCAATTCAATTTTCAGTGCAGTATCTTCCTGTACTGGCACTAGTCCCTACCATGGTTCCTGGTCTCGAGGGGCTCCAGGAAGCCATGACTCCCTGTATTCACCTGTCAGTCCTTCTAATCTTGGAGGCAGTGGTTTGCCTTGTGTCCTCCCTGCTCTCATGGATCCAAGAAAATTGTTGATTTTTCAGTCTATTTAGGTCCTTACTTGTTAGGATGGTGTGGCAACTTCCAAGTTCCTTACATCAGAACCAGAAACCTTAAGTCCTTCATTTAAAAAAGAAAATATTTAGGGATTGCCCTGTCTTTCAGTTTTAATTTAATTTTGTTTTAATTATATAAAGCGTGTGTACAGTTCCAATGTCAAAACTATTTTTAAAAGGCACATTCGGACAAGTCTGTTTTCCAATCTTGTCCCTCCTACACTTTTACCTCCCTCTTCCTAAAGGTAATCATTTTTTTAAAAATTAATTTTGTTTGATACTTTCATTGTTTCTTTTTGAAAATATACAGGCATTGATGCATATTTTTTATCCCATTCTTTTATAAAAATGACTTTATTTAATAGATTTTATTTTTTAGAACAATTTTAGGTTCACAGCAAGATTGAACGGAAGTGCAGAGATTTCCCATATATCCCATGCCACACTCACATGCATAGCCTCCTCCATTATCAAACCCCACAACTGATGAACCTATAGTGATAGATTATTATCACCTAGAGCCCATAGTTTATATTAGGATTCAGTCTTGATGTTGTACATTCTATGGGTTTGGACAAATTTATACTGGCATGTATCTACCATTGTTTTATCAATTACTCCTTTTTTTATACTCTAAACTCTGTTGTTTACTTTGACTTTTTATCTTATCAATATATCCTGGATATCACTCTATAGTAATATAAAAATATTACTCATTCCTTTACAACTGTATAACACTATTATGTGGATGTACCTTAGTTTTTTTTCTGACCCATTATTCATAGCCATTTGGGTGTTTCCAGTCTTACGTAACTATAAACAGTGCTGCTGTAATGAGTGGATGTATGCATTTATACTTTTGGGTTTTTGCCAGTGTATCTTTGGAACGAATCTCCAGAAGTATGATTTCTGGGTCAGAAGAAAAATACAAATGTAATTTTGCTAGATTTTGTGTTCCCACAAGTAACATATGTGAGTGAGTGCCTTTTCCTAAGTCTTACCAACAGAATGTGTTGTCAGACTTTGAGATTTACCAATCTGATTGGTGAGAAATTGTATTTTAGTGTTTTTCCTATTACAAGTAAGGTTGAATATTTTTTCATTATTTAAGGGCTATTTTCATTTCTTTTTCTATCATTTATATGTTTATATATTTTGCTCTTTTTTTTTTTTTTTTTTGCCGTACGCGGGCCTCTCACTGCTGTGGCCTCTCCCATTGCAGAGCACAGGCTCCGGATGCGCAGGCTCAGCGGCCATGGCTCACGGGCCCAGCCGCTCCATGGCATGTGGGATCTTCCCGGACCGGGGCACGAACCCGTGTCCCCTGCATTGACAGGAGGACTCTCAACCACTGCGCCACCAGGGAAGCCCACACAAAGGCCTTTTAAAAAAGGCCTGAATAATAAAACCAAATGTGCTGACTCTTGGAAAAGATCAGTACATGAACAAGTATCTTTGAAATAAGCTAGTAAAATAGCTTTCTTGTCTCATCAAGAAAAAAGTGTAAAGACACAAATAGCAATGTTAAAGAAATGGAAAGGTGACATACCTACAGAATCAGAGGAGATTTTAAAATTATGAGTGAAACATATATATATATATTCTATGTGTATTTTCTAGGAAACTGTACATTGCAAAAACTGATTCAAGAAAAGGAGATAACACTATATTAATCCCTAGGAAACTTTGAAAAAGTAATTAAAATTGCCCCATTTAAAAAGACTGTGCCAAGGATGGTCTGCTTCTGCCTAGAATGTAGAAAGCTGGAAAGAGCTTTGTTCTCACTCTCGCAACAATGAAACGTCTGATAACCTACAAAACCATAATTTTTCTTGAGTCCATCAAAGAGCTGAAGTTAAAGGGAAAACAGCCTGAAGACCAAGGAAAGACAGGAGCCTCCAAGGGAAGCTGGGACATGAGCCCTGGCTCACTTGTGGTAGGTCACACAAGCTGGTAGGAAGAATCCAGTTAACATTTTTAGTGAATTGTTAAATGTTAAATGTGGGCTAACTTGAGAGAACAGAACCACTGGGAGCTGCGGGCACAAGGGGAGTTTGCACCTACTTTTCTAGGTTCTTTTCCATGGACCTTCACCAAGCTGCTACATGAATGTCAAAACCCCACCTGACGTTGTCAAGCTGCAGCTTGGGGAGAGAAGGGCAGCAGAACCTCTTCCCCCAGGACAGAGCTGAAACCCATGTAGCTGGGGTCAACGAAAAGGAAAAAAACCCTCTACCTCAAGAGGAGGGTCAGGGAACCTTCCTGAGGCCAGATCTTTAGAGGAGACTAATGTTGGAGAAATCGTGGGACCACTGAGAAAGCCCTCACCCCCAAGACCCAGGACCACAGAGCCTGCCTAAGACTGAGGTGGACAGGATAACAGAGAAAGCCCCTGACGTCACCGCCCAACTAGCAAGCGCCAGTCTCAAGCAACAGCAGTCTACTGCTGAGGGAATAGGTGAGTGGGAAGACCCCTTGTGGGCCCACAGTGAAGCTCTACAGTTGAGAGCAGAGGAGAAACGCTGAAAAAAACCCGTCCAGCAACCCAACCCTCACCCCAAGCACCAGTTAACACATGAAGAATTGGAAACCAGTAGTGCACTGAAGGTAACCATAGTGACAATGAAACCCAAACTCAGTTCAAATCTTGACTAGATTCACTCGACCCAGTCCACTGATAGGTGAGCACAGAAGGAGGTGTTCCCATTTCCAGGCATGGCATAAATACTATTTACCTTAGACTCTACTATCATATGCATACCATCTGGCATTCAATTAAAAAAAACACCAAACTGTAAGATATAAAAAAGTGAGAAAAAAATGTCTTGGATCCTGTGGTTTTATGAGTGAGTTCTACCAAATCTTTGAGGAACATATAATTATGCTATCATTTAAGTCATCCAAGAGTATTAAAAACCAGGGAGGTAGGAAATAGAAGATCAATATTAAAGAAAATTTCATGAGGTGGGATACAGAACCCACTTCATATTTACAAGTCACTGGCCATCACACCAATTGGTGTAACCTAGGCAGTCAAAGCTGCCCTGGCTTGAGGCTTCTGCTCTGATCCAAAGTGGCCACAGAAGTATGGCCTCCTTTCAGTTTTCTAAGGATCCATAAAGAAATTAAATCTCTTCTGGCTTGTTTCTGGATTAAACTGGAAGCTGAGCTCTCTCTAGAGCAGAATTTGTCTTGTTTGGTCCACAGACATGACCCAGTTTCCTCACCAAAACTTTACTTACAGAAACAGGGGGCAGCTCATAAGCCATATTTGCCAATTTGATTTTTTAAACATTGTTTGAAATTTTGATTTATCTTGAGTACTGAGTTTTTTGGTGCCCCCAGAAGTCTGTACTCTAGTTGAGTGCCTCATGGGCCTCACCCTGCAGGGGCAGCATGAGTCCTGCATGCTGGTCTCATAGCTCCTTACCTCACTACACCACACTTGTTCTCTGAAGCTGTTTGTCCTCTGCTGACCTAAAAATGCCTTCATTTAAATCTTCCTGAGTGAGTGAGGGCAGAAAAGAGAGGTGGGGGAAAGGGTCAGAAGCAAAAAAAACAAGGAGCTGGAGGAGGAAGTGGCCAGTGCCCAGTGAACCCACACGTGTGAAAGGCTAATCCAGAAATCACTCAGTAATCACCACCATGAAATCAGACCAGGTGACATGGCTCACTGCGCAGATACTCACCTTCCCCACCTCCCACAGAGCCTCACTTCCTAAACCCAAGCGACCTTCTGAAATCTGGCCACTCTGTCCCAGCTCTTGGCCCCATGTCCCTCCTACGCAACACCCTTTACATACCATTAGCTTCTTTCCAAAGTCCCCATCTACTTCTCATCCAGGGCAACATGCTTTTCTGGCTTTCAAGAGAAGGGTGCTGGCCCGTGTGCTCAGTCAACAAAGACGGGCGTGAAGACCAAGGAAACACAGGAGCCTCCAAGGGAAGCTGGGACATGAGCCCTGAGCCCTGGCTCACTTGTGGTAGGTCACACAAGCTTTTTGGATTTACAGCAGTGATGATAGTAATAATAATGGTGAGGATGATTATAGCTGACTTTGATAGGACACTTCCTATGTGCTTGGTACTGGGTAAACACATAAAACCAATTGTCTCCTCTGGTTTCCAAGTCCTAAAGAACTGTTTTAGTGACCCATTGTTGCCTAACAAATTGCCCCAAAACTTAGCAGCTTAAAGCAACACACACTTATCATCTCACAGTTTCTGTGGGTCTGGAATTTGGCCATGACTTAGCTGGGTCCTCGGTTTCAAGTTCTCTCAATCAAGGTGTTGCTTAGGGTCTGGTCATTTCAAGGCTCATCTGGGCAAGCCTTTCATGTCATTGGCAGGATGCAGCTCCTCACTGGCTGGGGGATTAAGAGCCTCAGTTCTTTACTGACTGTCGGCCAGAAGCTGCCTTGTCACGTGGGCTTCTCCAATACGGTGGCTTCCTTCTCAAAGAGAGCAAGCCATGAGGGCAATAGAGAGAGTCTGCTAGCAAGACAGAGGTCACAACCTTTTGTAACCTAATCACAGAAGTACCATCCCGGGTGGCGCAGTGGTTGGGAGTCTGCCTGCTAATGTAGGGGACACGGGTTCGAGCCCTGGTCTGGGAAGATCCCACATGCCGCAGAGCAACTAGGCCCGTGAGCCACAACTACTGAGCCTGCGCGTCTGGAGCCCGTGCTCCGCAACAAGAGAGACCGCGATAGTGAGAGGCCCGCGCACCGCGATGAAGAGTGGCCCCCGCTTGCCGCAACTAGAGAAAGCCCTCGCACAGAAATTAAGACCCAACACAGCAAAAATAAAAATAAATAAATAAATAAAAAATTTTTTAAAGTACCATCCCATCACCTTTGCCATATTCTACTGGTTAGAGTCAGGTCATTATGTCCAGCCCACACTCAAGAGGACATGGAGGGCAGGAGGGAGGGATCTCCAGGGGTCATTTTAGAAATCTGTCAACCTCAAGACCACTTGAATCTAAGAACTCCTCTGTAAGTTTACCTGAAAGTGCTCAAAGAATTGCACATTGAGGGATGTACAACATTCTTTATGCTAATAATAAATATATTGGACAAAGGATTAATCTCCAAAATATACAAACAGCTCAATATCAAAAAGACAACCAGTCCAGTTAAAAAATGGGCAGAAGACCTAAACAGACATTTCACCAAGGAAGATATACAGATGGCCAAGAGGCCCATGAAAAGATACTCAACATCACTAATTATCAGAGAAATGCAAATCAAAACTACAATGAGGTAACACCTCACACCAGTCAGAATGGCCATTATCAAAAAAACTAGAAACAGTAAATCCTGGAAAGGGTGTGGTGAAAAGGGAAACCTGCTGCATTGCTGCTGGGAACGTAAATTGATACCACTATGGAAAACAATATGGAGGTTCCTTAGAAAACTAAAAATAGAACTACCATACGACCCAGCAATCCCACTACTGGGCATATACCCTGAGAAAACCATAATTCAAAAAGAGACATGTACCACAGTGTTCATTGCAGCTCTGTTTACAATAGCCGGGACACAGAATCAACCTAAATGTCCATCGACAGATGAATGGATAAAGAAGATGTGGCACATATATAAAATGGAATATTACTCAGCCATAAAAAGAAACGAAATTGAGTTATTTGTAGTGAGGTGGATGGACCTAGAGTCTGTCCTACAGAGTGAAGTAAGTCAGAAAGAGAAAAACAAATACCATATGCTAACACATATATATGGAATCTTAAAAAAAAATGGTATGGATGAATCTAGTGGCAGGGCAGGAATAAAGATGTAGACATAGAGGATGGACTTGAGGACACAGAGTGCAAGGGAGAAGCTGGGGCGAAGTCAGAGTAGCATCGACATATACACACTACCGAATGTAAAACAGTTAGCTAGTGGGAAGCAGACGCATAGCACAGGAAGATCAGCTCGGTGCTTTGCTATGACCTAAAGGGGTGGGAGAGGGAGGGTGGGAGGGAGGCTCAAGAGGGAAGGCATATGCGGACATATGTATGCATATGGCTGGTTCACTTTGTTGTACAACAGAAACTAACACAGTATTATGAAGCAATTATACTCCAATAAAGATTTGTTAAAAAATTTAAAAATAAACATATATATAAATTGACACGTTAGAGACTGGAAGTAAACATATATTTGATTAAAATTTTGAATATGGCAAAAAAAAAGAAACACTTGGAGAAAAAGGGAGAAGGGGTTGCTTTAAGGCTACAAGGATAATATCAAGATTAGAAGATGAAAGTAGGTGAGGATAAGGATTGAAGCTAATAAAGATAAAGGTTACCAGGTGAAATGAGGAAGGACTGTATATTATTGTTATTATTTATTTTTTTTTTTTTGCGGTACGCGGGCCTCTCACTGTTATGGCCTCTCCCGTTGCGGAGCACAGGCTCCGGACACGCAGGCCCAGCGGCCATGGCTCACGGGCCCAGCCGCTCCGCGGCATGTGGGATCTTCCCGGACCGCGGCACGAACCCGTGTCCCCCGCATCGGCAGACGGACTCTCAACCACTGCGCCACCAGGGAAGCCCTGTATATTCTTTTTTATCCGGTGACTTTCTCTCTTTCTCCTAGCCCGTAACATGAAAGTAGAGCTGAGGAGGTGGTGGGTATGAGGCGAAAGGGTATACATGGAACTTCTACTAGGGCACTGCACAAAGAACTGCTTTTTCCATTGGGATAGTAAATGGAAAAGAATAGTAATGCAGTAATGGAGTATCAAAGAGGAACTGAAGATAACCTTTCTGGACAAAAGTGATCCAGAGTCCCTCTGGGAGGAGACTTTTGGCAGGGACATGTCAAAGCATCAAATAAAAAAGGAAGGAATCAGAGCATGAACCTGCTCTGGAGTAGGGTGTCTAAACCAAAGACAGACAAGATGGAAGAAACCAATTCCAAACAGAAAACAGAAGGCTGGTTCTGGAAAGATTTTTGTTTCTGTTTTTTTTTTTTTTTTGCTGTACGCGGGCCTCTCACTGTTGTGGCCTCTCCGTTGCGGAGCACAGGCTCCGGATGCGCAGGCCCAGCGGCCATGGCTCACGGGCCCAGCCGCTCCGCGGCATGTGGGATCTTCCCGGACCGGGGCACGAACCCGTGTCCCCTGCATCGGCAGGCGGACTCTCAACCACTGCGCCACCAGGGAAGCCCTGGAAAGATTTTTTAAGGCAGTGCTACATAGAGCAATGGTACAGAGGAGAAGACAGGGAACAATTTTTAGCAGCATCTACCAAAACAAATTTCACTTAATATGTATTTTGTGAGGGAAAAAATTGTAGGACTTTTCAGAGCCTTCAGTATTTTAGTGTGCTCTGTGAAAGCCTAAGATATGTTGGGGGGAGGGTAAGGATTGAACAGGCAGCACTTCTCATACGTATTTGTTTTTCATGGAGGTGGAAACATGCTACACATGTTTAGGGAATTCTCTTTTATCAAATACCTGTGGCTTTTTTGAGAGCAGGAACGGTGAGATCTGGTTTAAATACTTCTACCGAGCCAAGTGTGGTAGCCAGTGGTTGAGCAATAAGCAAAAAAATGTATCTAACACCTATGTATGAACAAGAAATGACCCTAGGATTATTTCAGCATTGGGACTGGGGAAATGGGAAAAGATACAATGGGACGATGGGAAAGATACAAAATCAGACTCAGAGCAGAAGTCACCAGATTATTACTATTTACAACCATCCTCAGAAATCCCCTCACATTCCTGAAGATCTGTCAATTACAATCCTTCTCCATAGCACTTTCTTCCCCCTCCTGCTGACACTCCCCTTTGAATCAGGGAGTTCACCCCTCCGCTTTTTTCATGGAACCTTTCCAACATTATAAAGTGAGGGCAATAAAGGGAGAATCACTGAGAGAAGCAAGACAAATATGGTAAGAGGCTTAACAATTATCTTTTTAGGACAGAAAAAGGAAGAAGCAATTAGGAAACGACTCCCTGCCAAACCACAAAGAAAAGGGTTCAGCAAGGAATGCTGATTTCTCTAGCATCAGTTTGGAATCACCCGCAGGGGAATCAAGAGACCCTTTTAATCAAAGGATGGGAGACCTTCCCTCAAATAACTGGGGTCAGCCTAGGGTCCCATTCAGCTCAGAAGAGCAAGAGAGCTATGCCGCGCCTTCCTGCAGTACACAATGCTGCGTTTTTAGGTTAATCATCCAAGGATATTACAGTTACTTTCAATAGTTAATGAATAGCTTCTAAGTGCCTGCTTCATTTAATTGTCCAAAGGCCAGTTGGTCCCAGAGCATATAAAGCTGACAGCTGGCTAATGAGAGCATTCTCTCTGAGCAGGGGAAGCAGGGGAGTGGCAGGGTCAGGGAGCTGGGTTCCAAAGGAGCAGGGATGCAGAACAGAACCTGTCTAGTTCTCTGTGCCTTTGCCCTTCTGACGGGCTTCCTGATGATCTGCCTGGGGGCCTTCTTCATTTCCTCGGGCTCCCTGTTCAACTGCCAGGGGAACCTGATCCTGGCCTATTTGCTTCTGCCTCTGGGGTTTGTGATCCTTCTGAGTGGAATTTTCTGGAGCACCTACCACCAGGCCAGTGAAAGCAAAGGGGTGTTCAGCTGTGTGCTCAGACAGTACGGTGCTCAGGGGGCCCTGCCCCTGGCCACAGTGGACAGGTACGTGCTGAGAAGCCAGAGGACTGGGGAGCACTGAGGTGGGGCTGAGTTCCGGAAAAGGTCAATGACTTCTAATCCACTGGCGAGCAACTTACACGTCCCATGGGGCTATGTGTCTACAACTGAAGCTTTATTGTCAGGGAGTTACTCTGGGATTAGACATTAGGAAGAATGGTGCTGCCTCTGGGGAAAACTATGAAGTAGAGGGAGTTTATGCCAGAGAATAACCACCCTTCTCCCATCACCACTGAAAAACACACCAAAGCCAATTTAAGAGGCCAAACTCATTTTCTTTTGTTGTATCATGGGAGCTGTCCTTACAGGCGGGTGATGGTTAGTCATTCCTCATAACCTGGCTACCAGGTTGTAAGGAAAGCAAGTCCCAGACCAAATTCTGTCACGCAACAAATGAGCAAGCAAGCATAAAATCAGCCATATAATCTCTTCGTGAACTCAGTGAAGTCCCAGCTTTCTGTACTCTTGGGTGTTCTGATCACACATTGCATGAAAGATTTCCCTGAGACAAGGCACTCATATTCCAGAGGTAAATTATTTTAATTGGTTAACCTTACTACCTCATACCCATTAGGATGGCTATTATCAAAAAAGCAGAAAACAACAAGGTTAGCAAGGATGTGGAAAAACTGGAAAACTTGTGCACTGCTGGTGGGAATGCAAAATAGTGCAGCTGCTCTGTGGTACGGAGGATCCTAAAAATATTAAATATAAAATTACCACTTGATCTAACAATTCCACTTCTGGGGATATATAGACAAAATAATTGAAAGCGGGGACTTGGACAGATATTTGTACACCAGTGTTCGTAGCAGCATTCTTCACAACAGCCAAACTGTGGAAACAACCCATATATCCATCAGTGGATGAATGGATAAACAGAATATGGTACGTACAAAAGATGGAATATTATTCATCCTTAAAAAGAAAGGAAATACTGATGCAGCTATAACATGAATGAACCTTGAAGACAATACGCTAAGTGAAATAGGTCAGAAATAAGCCCAAAAGACAAATATTATACGATTCCACTTATATGAGGTACCTAGAGCAGTCAGATTCATAGACAGAATGTACAGCAGTGGTTACGAGGTGCCACGGGAGGAGGGAATGGAGAGTTACTGTTTAATGAGTACAGAGTTTCAGTCTGGAATGATGAAAAAGTTCTGAAGATGGATAATGGTGATGGCTGCAAAACGATGTGAATGTATTTAATACCATTGAACTGTACACTTAAAATTGCTAAAGTGGTAAATTTTATGTTATATGTACTTTACCACAATAAAAAAGTTTCAGTTAACCTTATGGTAAGTATCGGACAACCAAAAATCTCCTAGTTTTTGGCTGAACACGGAATCATTTAGGGATAAAACCTCAGGCATCATCCTTAAGGTACAGTCTGCAAGACTCCATAAATTCTTTTATTCTCTTCATCTAAAATATTGGGTCGGCCAAAAAGTTTGTTCAGGATTTTCTGTAACATCTTATGGAAAACCCCGAACGAACTTTTTAGCCAAACAATATTTTAGCTACTCCATGTACCTTGAATATAAGTGATTTTTACCCATGACAGTTGATTTTTGACGTGATTATGCTAATTAATAAGATACTAATTACAATGACCAAAACCCATTTCCAATGTTTATTACACTAACTGCAAGGTCTCTTTGCAGATAAAAGATTAAAGATAACTGAAGTGATTGTAGAAGATGCTTCTAGAGTGATGGTTTTCTTTCTTTCTTTCTTTCTTTCTTTTGGTATAAATGTTAGATGATTGCCTCCAGAGTGTGAATTCCTGATAAGAATAACTGATTGCCTTTAGGATGTAGCTTAATTTACTAACACATGCATAATATTGCACTGTCTGTGCTGAAATACTTTAAACTATGGTATCACGACACCTCCCTTTTACTGCCTCTTTCTGCTGCATCTAATAGATGCCCAGCCCACTCAGAATGGCTAGTAAGTCAGTAAATGGTTAAGTTACATTCCTCAGAAGCATTTGCATTCAAAATGGGTACCCAAAGGGGTCTGCAATGGTGGAGTTCAGGACACTGGGAAAGCGAAGCAGTGTGGGGAGGCTGGGGGATGGGAGAAGTAGATGGGACATGGGGGCAGGCAGCAGTCATCCTGGAGCCTCTCAAATCACTCCAGGGAACAGCTCAACTTCCTGTCTTCAATGCCTTTACACATGTGCCCCATGGCACAGCCTTGGCTATTCTGAGTGAAGGCTGAGATTTATGCTGTACAGTAGATAGCTCCTCCAGCTCTTTGGTTTTGGGCCTGGTAACATTGGAATAGAGCTGTGGCTACAAATGGCAGTCCCTGTTCTGTTGTGGTTACATACCACAAACACTCCCTGTAGGCACTGGAAAGACTCACTCTATAAGCACACAACTAAATCAAGCTCACCCTCCCGCTTCTTCACCTCCACGCCACCCGCAATCCCACTCACGACGGAGAAGCCAGAGGATTTAGCAATTAGCAACACTGGGCAAGATTACCGATGAGTACATCAGCTCTGGCATGAACGGCTCCTTTAGCCATTGGCCTGTTGGCATGGAAAGGACCACGACTGAAATCTACATAAAGTTGTCAGTTGAAATAGTTTGAGAAATAAGTATGGCGGCGGGAGGAAGGGCGGCCTAGCTGATTCAAAGAGTGATAGGAAAGAGAGAAGCATCTGATATAGTTCCGGAATCTTCATGGAGCTGGTTTTCATTCACCATTTTGTTGGTTGTGAGGATCTGAGACAGTGAGTGCAATCGAGTAGAAGAGGATGTGTGTGAATGGGGACAAAAATGTGAAGAACTAAATAACTGGATAGAGAGATGCTCCACAGCCAAGGCCCCCATGTCCCCTACCCCTGCTAAGGATCTCACACTGAAAGTCCCTGGTTCCAATGAGTAAGAGAGAGGGAATAGTCTGGAAAAAGATGAGTATAGAGGCACACGTCCAACGGCTGATAAAGAGGGTTTTGCTGGAAGAGCAGCACATTTTTAAAAACCTGGTGATGCCAGGGAAGAACATCTGTTTCAGAATCAATGTTTCTTAACAGTTTAACTTCACACGATGTGATTTGAGAGAGGCAGACATATGCCTCTTTGGCATGAACTGCTTAAATAACACATGTATGCTTGTGGCATTTTGTCCCCCAGGCCAGATTTTTACCCTCCTGCTTATGAAGAGAGTCTTGATGCTGAAAAGCAAGGCTGTCCTGCAGAGCAAGAGCCCTCGGGTGTTCCTCCACCTCCCTATACAGAGATGGGCCTCGAATTTGAGGATGAAGGTGATGCCCACCCGGAGGCCCCACCATCCTATGCCGAGTCTGTAGCAGACAGGGTGGAGGCAGCAACGCCACTGCAGGACGCTGAAAGGCAAAACCAAGAGTGCTGAAGCAGGGGAAGCTCTCCAGCCCTCATGACGCACCCTCATGGGATGCAGCTGCTAGTAATAAACCCAGGCAGGGACTGTGGGAGGAAAAGCCACATCAGTGATCCCACATGAGAGTCTGCAGAGGGGATGCTGCGTGTGACAGCAATGCAATTCCGCACACGTGCTTGGCCTGCAAGGGCAGAGCGGAGCCCTGGAAGGGTGTGGTCGGCACCAGGCAAACGTTTCAAGGGATCTCAACCCAGGTGAACTTTTGAACTGCCAAAGTGTTGTGAGAGCTCTGCTCCACGGAGAGCTTTTCTGCTCTCTCAACTCCTCTTCCATCACCTAGACCCCCAAAAGGGTGGAACAGATGCTGCTTGGACACCACGTACCTTCATGTACCGCATTACCAATAATCACAAAGGGAAAGCATGCTGGCAATGAAGGGGCATTATCATTTAAATTGTGGGTTCTGCTGGCTGGCTTTGAAGTTATCCTCATTTATCGTATTACCAGAGTGACACAGTAATTCACACTGTAAGAGATTTGCCTCTGGAACCCATGAATGTTATTTTGAATGACTTTATTTTGAATATGTGTATTCTATTTCTCTGTGAAAGGAAAGTGATTTCACTATTTGCTTTCAAAATGGTTCAAGTACAAAATCTTAAATGAGTATTTTAAGAACGGATGGTTGTACAAGCATATATGATAAGATTTCTTAGAGACTCAAGTTGAATAAAGAGAATACTTAAAAATTCATCATACACAGGATTCAGGAAAAAAAGAATTTGTACTAGCCATAGGTTGTATTAATACAGAATTGGACATAAATCTTGAAAAGTTTTAAAATACACATATATTTCAGAGAACCCCCCTGTAAACCTCTAGGATTTGAAAGAAAGGAGACTATATTGTAGTACCTTAATCATTAACAGAAAATTCTTTGTGTCTCAAGATACAGATCCAGGCACTTTTAGACTTAGGACATTTATTTTAAAGCCCAGTGATTCCTCGTCAGCTTCATTATATCTTATTATAAGTTTTAATACAAGAGGACAAATCAGGTGGCAGAATGGTGGGAGGAGATGCAGCCTGATGCTTTAGAGCTTGAGCAAAAACTTTCATCTCTCTGGGCCTCAGTTTCCTCCCCCATCAAGTGAGGACTTTATGTTGGGATTAATATCTAACAATTGGGGAATGCCTTTTATATCACAGGCACTGTGTGATGAACTTTTTACGCTTTTTATTTAGCCCTCACTATAGCCTTCAGAGATAAGTGCTATGGTTATTCCCATTTTACAGATGCATACATCGAGACTTTGAGAAGTTAAGAAACCTTTCCAACAACATAGTTATTTCCAGGAGGGTGAAGAAAGTTTCCTAGGGGGCATGGGAAGACATATCGACTTCACACTTTTGTGCTAGGTTGTGCTAATCCTGTCCTACTTCCTCCTCCCAGGGAACAGTTTGGACTTGTCTCCCACTTGAGGAAGTCGGCCCTAACAGGAAGTGGAGCCCCAGGGCTGCAGCACTATCTTAAAGAGAGGCAGCAGAGGTTGCTTTAGGGTTAACAGTCTGGCTGCTCTTTTAAAATGTAAATAAGCCCTCCGTTTTCTGCCTAGGAGCTTGGCCCTCACCTCCTGGTGTAATTTCCTTTCATCTGATTCTTATACTGTTGATGAAAGATGGTTCCTAATGATAACAGACAGCCTTGGTGAACGGGTGCAGGAGGGCTCTGGACAGCGGTGGGAAGGATGGAGAGCTTTCAAGAGGATAAGGGTTGTAGAGATAGGATGGGGCCTCTGTAGCCTCCTCTTCCCTGTTATTGCTGAGCGCTCAGATGAAGCATGTCCTGACAAATACACAGGAAGCCATAAAAGGAAATCCTGGTTCCTTTACACAAAGCAGGACTTTGGGCATCTGTGATTTGAATCCTTGACATCAAGAACATAACTGGACATGAAGGTCACTCGTGGTTGTCCAACAGGAAGGCGGTCATTTATTAGCAAGGCGATTTATTATTTCTCTCTTGTCATCTCTTTCTATTCCTCTACTTAGATGGTTATCCTGAAATTTTCCTTGGGGTCTGAGCACATTCACTGACCTGAACAAGCTCTATAACCGGGCTATCGTCCAGAGTTTGAATTTGTAATAGATGGTTTTTCCAACTACTGGTAGTCATGTGAGACAAATGTAATTTTGGTTTACATAAGAAAATTGTTTTAATCTCTTTCCTGCAATAAATTTTGTACTTAAACTTTCCCCTTTTTTGCTGTTTTGTATCAGAAAAAAAATCAATAGAGGAACGTAAGTCAAAATTTTATTCTCCATGTGGAACACAGCATCCAGATGAGTTAATCTTTTTGCAGAGCCTAACATCATTGAACATCAACTATTGAGTCAGAAAATGAGCCATGTGCCTTTCATAAAGAAATACGACTAAGAGACATTTATTGCCTTTTTTTAAAAAAAAACAAATGTACTCTGAAGCAAGCATCAGAAACATGGTTACTACCCACAACAAATCCTGCCTTTGAGAGGCCTACCAATTAAAACCCACTGGGCGAGTCAGACAAAAGTGTCCTGTTGCCCACAGATTGGGAGAAAATATTTGCAAATGATGTGACCGACAAGGGATTAGTCTCCAAAATCTACAAACAGCTCATGTGGCTTAATATCATCAAAACAAACAACCCAGTCAAAAAATGGGGAGAAGACCTAAATAGACATTTTTCCAAGGAACACATACGGATGGCCAAGAGGCACACGAAAAGGTGTTCAACGTCGCTAAGGATTAGAGAAATGCAAATCAAAACTACAATGAGATTATCACCTCACACAAGTCACAATGGCCATCATCAGAAAATCCACAAACGATAAGTGCTGGAGAAGGTGTGGAGAGACTGGATCCCTCCTACACTGTTGGTGGGAATGTAAATTGGTACAGCCACTATGGAGAACAGTATGGAGATTCCTTAAAAGACTAAAAATAGAACTACCATATGACCCTGCAATCCCACTCTTGGGCATATATCCGGAGAAAAACATGGTACGAAAGGACACATGCACCCCAACGTTCATTGCAGCACTGTTTACAACAGCCAAGACATGGAAGCCACCTAACTGTCCATTGACAAAGGAATGGATAAAGAAGAAGTGCTACATATATACAATGGAATATTACTCGACCATAAAAAAGAATGAAATAATGCCATGTGCAGCAACACGGATGGACCTAGAGATGTCATACTGAGTTAAGTAAGTCAGACAGAGAAAGAGAAGTATCGTATGATATCGTTTATATGCAGAATCTAAGAAGAAGTGATACAAATGAACATATTTACAAAAAGAAACGGACTCACAGACTTAGAGAATGAACTTATGGTTACGGGGTGGGGGGAAGGGTGGAGGGGAGGGATGGTTAGGGAGTTTGGGATTGACATGTACACACTGTTATATTTAAAAAGGATAACCAACAAATACTTACTATATAGCACAGGGAACTCTGCTCAATGTTATGTGGCAGCCTGGATGGGAGGGGAATCTGGGGGAGAATGATACATGTATATGTATGGTGGAGTTGCTTTGCTCTGCACCTGAAATTATCATGACATTGTTAATCGGCTATACAATATAAAATGAAAAGTAAAAAAAAAACAAAAAGTGTCCTGTTGTGATTAATGAAAATTCATTGGCCACCCCTGGAAGATTCACTCAGGGGAAGTAGACATTGTATCCCCTCTTCCTCCTGAAGTTTACGATCAATTTAATGGTGATGAATTGAGAACCACAATTCTGTGAATGGCAGGCAGGGCACTTAGACTATGAGAAAGTGCGGTCTTTACCCGTTACCTCCTCTGAAATGTGAACGGCGGGGTGGGGGGCTCACGTGTCAACAAGGGAAGGGAAATTCTCAGAGGTGATGACTGTCCAGTGTTTTATCTTATCACGTCTAAGAAGCCACCTCCACCCCCAGAAGATGAGCATGACAAGGTCAGTTATAGAACCCGCTGTGCCGCATCTTTTGCACACCTGAAATGTAGAGTGTATACTTTGGGCCCCTCCACTCAAAATCTCCCACTCGTATCCATCCTTTAAGATTCTACTTAAGCACACTGTCTTTGGTGAGGTATCTCCCCAGCCCACTTATTTTGTAAGGCACACACTAGGTGCTAAAAGACATGGGAAGATGATAAAGACACGGGTTTATACCGCATCCCTTCACCATATTCTACGCTCCGTGACATGACAACTTAGGCTGATGCACTTACCAAGTGGGTCGTCAGCCGCATGAACCGTCCACTGATGACGTTTCCAGCTGGTCGGAGTGGAGCAGGTATTCTGCTAAGCTCTGCCGCCTCGGATAATCTCTTGCTGTTTGCAACTTCTGAAGGGCCAAAGACTGATTTACTGGGAGTTACCTCATTTCCAAAGGTGTGTGATGTCTCAGCCCCTTCACCACTCAGGAATGGAAATCTCTTCAAGGCACGTGTCTGGGATATCAGGGTCCACGTGTTTGGCGAGTAGCCGGTGGGTAATCAAGCAATAAAATGGAGTCATCTGTTATATCACTACCAGTTCCCCTAGGTGCATTTCAAATTCCCCACACCCGCCACAGGCCGTGGCTGATGGATGTGTTGCCAAGGTAAATCCTGTGCCTTACGCTGAGCCACGCTGGCCAATCAGAAGTCGCCATGCCATTAACCCTGTCATTGCCTGTATTACCCGCAGAGAACACTGGCTCAGTGTGGCCAACTGTCAGCCCATTGTGCCACCATGGGATTGGTCATCAATCTGAAGCTTCCTGTGCAGAAAGCCTTCATGTCTTGTGCAAGCCCTTCAGCCTGCAACATCACGCGGCACTATTTGCACCAAGAATACGGTAGATGTAGGCTGCACCTTGGATCAGTAAGATTGATAAAGGATCTCATTTTAATAATGGCTGTCTATCCATTTCCAAGGTCAGTCAATAAACTCAAGAATCATAGATGAGGCAAAACAACTTTTTGATCTAGGGGACTGGCTAACACAGCAGATTTCACATCCTCGGTCCCCTCCCACTAAGCGCCTCCCTGGCACACATACACACACATTTCCAAACACTCCCTGGGAGGGCAGTGGCACTGCCCTCTTTGGGAATCACTGCATTATATACACTGGTGCTTGTCATTGCTCTGGAAGCACGCGGTGCAGTGAGTGGACACCTCAATCCCAGCCGATCACAGGAATGGCCTGACAGCTGCCATACTCTATCCATAGTCCCTCCCACGATTCTCTCCTGTGGTCCCCACGACATTCGTGGACCTCTCCAGCCATCTACTCCTAAGAGAGACTGGTGGCTGAAGCTCTGTCTTTAAGAACCAAAGAACGTTATGTGCAGAAGGGTGACTTCCTGTCTTTCACTTCTCCCGAGGGTAAGGCAAGAGGATGTGCATGTATAGCTCAGCAAGAGAAGCTTGACTTTTATGTAAAGCGGAATTCATACCTTGGCAGTGAGATCTGAAGCAGGTTCCAGAGGCAGGCTGTGTCCTGAGCCACTAGAGGACCTTCCGTTTTGCAACCTCGCTGAGAAAAAGCTCCATAAAAATAGGTGGCTGTGCAGCTGCTTCTTTCCGCAGCTGGGCCCAAGAATTTGCTTCGTCTGATATTTATAACGTTGTGTCTGCTTCAGCCCCACTCATGCAAGCCAACCTCTCACTAGACCCAAAGCAAGCCTCTTCTCCAGCCATCCTACCCCTCCACTTCTAGTCTTTGTTCTTGCTACATTCACCCCTGGTGAAATTATAGAAATGGTTACCAGGCCCAGGAAACTCCACTCTCTGGGAAATCCCTTAGGTGCTAGTGCCTTCCATCTCTGAGTCAGTCTCTCTGTGTGTTCCCACAGCCGGTTGCTTGTGCCGCTGCTGTAACCTTCATGTCTACCTGATTCATTGTGCACGTCTGCCATAGCCTCCCGTTCCCAAACTACAAACTCACAGAAGCAGGGATAATATTTTATGCATCCGTTTGCTGCACCGAAGAAACCCAGGACTCTGCACACAGTAGTCGTTCAACTGGTGTTTGCTGAATGAATGAATTGTATTTGTGTTGCTGGACACACATGACTCCATACTGAAATGAAGAAACAGGATTTTAAAATGAGGATTAATTTACATTTGAACTTCAAAGTTCGACATGATGAAAAGTTCAGCAACTTGAGAAAAAATATTGAAAAATAGGCTTAGCTGTCTAAGCCTGAGTGTATCTAGTTGTGCTGTCATCAACCTCCACTTTCTTTTTTTTTCTTTCTTTCTTTTTTTTTTAATACATTTGTTTATTTATTTTTGGCTGGGTTGGGTCTTCGTTGCTGAGCGCAGGCTCTCTCTGGTTGCAGTGAGCGGGGGCTACTCTTCGCTGTGGTGCGCAGGCTTCTCATTGCGATGGCTTCTCTTGTTGCAGAGCACGGGCTCTAGGCATGTGGGCTTCAGTAGTTGTGGCACGCGGGCTTAGTAGTTGTGGCACACGGGCTTCGTTGCTCCGCAGTATGTGGGATCTTCCCGGACCAGGGCTCGAATCCGCACTGGCAGGCAGATTCTTAACCACTGCGCTACCAGGGAAGTCCCATGGATCTCCACTTTAAAGATGATGAGAACCAAAGCCACAAGGCAAGCTGTATTCCATTGCTGATAAACTTCATAACTAGTTCCTTAGAATCTCAGCTCAAAGCCACCCTACTATTATTTTTAAATCAAGACACTTGTGATGAAAGAGTAGATGCCACATTCGTTTCTTCTGACGCCCAAAGGCAGTTTTGAGCACTTTGCCTTCTCTGTTCCATTTATTTACTAAGTTCCCGAGATCATAATGATGAATACCAGCCCTTGCAAGTGTTCTGCAAGGCAGACTTATCAGAAGAGTGACCACTACCGGAGTTTCTCAAATGGCAAGACAAACAAATAAGCAAAAATCCACAATTCTTGTGTAAGGTTGAAATCAGAAATTTCTTTTTTATTAGCTGCTAAAGGTCCTAGCAAGTTTCTGACAGAAGCATAGATAGAAAATGGAAACAAATACCTTGCTGGGAATGTCTCCCTGCTTGCCCTAATCTTGACTACAGCAATAATGCATTTCTGAACGGTCAAAGCGCACCATGTTATCTGTGCCAATGACATGATAAGTGGGTGCGTTCCCAAGGAAGCAAAACATATGCAAACAGGTCCTATGCACCCAGGGTTCTGGCTGAGGACTGACGGAGGCTGCCAGGGACACAGTATCTTTTTTCTGGGCAAATAAAGCCAGCTGTGACCCTCTGCTTTCCAGCAGGGGACCCCACCCTCCCTGCCATCTCATCAGGCCCATCACTGTGCCACCAGCAAGGTTCTCTTCCAGCATCCACTTCATCTCCTACTTTTACAGCATTTCACTGTCTCCTTTTACAGCCATGACCAGTAAGATCTGAACTGTGTCCAAACAAGTGCATGAAAACAGGCCCTTATTGGGAGATAAGCTAGCAGAGTGAGAAAGTCAGAGAGACAGCCAACATGGTAGTATTTTGCCTTCTCAGCAGGAACTAGTATCAACTCATGTACCAACCCACGTGATATAATCAAGGCGGGGCCCGAAAATGTTCAGCATTCATTCTCAGAGTCCTGCTAAGAAATGACCTCCCACCTGTGTAATGAATGGCTGAATTTGAAGGAATGCAGCCTGCTTAACAGCTAGTATTGATATTATTTACAAAATAAGAGAGAAAAACACCCTTTGATATGTTTTGTTGAAAGTGTGTCATTGTGGTTTGTGGAAAGCTCTTGAAGATGTGAAGGGGGTGGCATGGGGACTTTGGAGATGGGAAGGAGGGTGAGTGGCCATCAGGTGGTTGGTTGGCATGAGGTGGGCTATTAGGAGTTCTACAACTTTCACCCATGGGAGACCTGACCTGGGATGAAAAGTTAAATCCTCCCGCTGCTGAGGAGATCCTTCTTAGGTCTGTCCGGGAGCACCTGGGGCTCAGGGTCAGCTGACTTCTGGCATTGCACGCTCCTCCGTTACTCCAGAACCTTCTCTCACCTGACACCAATGATGCACAGATGCCCTGACTATTCCCAGCCCACTGACTCTCTCTCAAAAGGGCAGGTTCCCTTGTGTGATAAAGCAAGATATCAGATGACAGTGCAGCTTTCAGAGGCAACTGAAGACCCTGTTGCATTTGCAGAAACTGACTAAAACCCAAACAAAACAGACATTTGTTTCTTTCCCCACCTACCCCGCCCACCACCAAATCAACCTTTGTTTTTTTTTCAAAGTCATAAGAGGCACAAACAGGTAGCAAGAAGGCATGAGTGAAGCGTCCCCCGCCGAGCGCGTTCTTTTGGCTGTGGTGAGTGATCTGCCCTCCGTTCAGGTGATGACAGTAGGGCCCCTCCGGCCGGTTCTCTCGTGAATCTGGGATATTTTCAGCGCGATGGCTATGAGAGGGCTTAGCACTGCCTGGAAAAGGAGGAAGAAAGTCTGTGAACAACTCGAGTCAGTCACAGGAGGGCCGCAGGGATGGGTTTCTATTCCAAGCGTCTGGATTCAGTTCTGGTTTGTGGATCTGGACAGCTGTTCGCTGGTCCCTGGTTTCCTCTTCCGCAAGAGGAG
>NW_020185324.1:904952-928470 GCF_003031525.2 Neophocaena asiaeorientalis asiaeorientalis
TCCTAAGTCCACGGACCTGATGAACCTACTCTCCTGATGTTTTGGAGAAGACAGACCAATCCATCAGCTAGCGCTGCAGAGAATAACTGCTCATTTCTTCCCATCACATAACACAGTGGCTCATGGGGCACCTCAGCGTCCCCTAGAAGGAGGTGGGGAGGTTTGGAGGCCTAGGGAATAGATTCTTGGAAAGGTGAAGGACACGAAGGGGAGTGAGAATCACGTCTTGCCCTTTAGCTGCTCATCATTTCATGAGACTCAGACAGCGTTTTCCAAAGTGAGAGCACACACCACTCAAGATGATTTTAGGTGGTGCAGGAGATGATTTTAGATGGTGCATGGGCATGGCACCGGAACACTGAGAAAGTCAGTCTATTTTCCATTCTTCTTCAATCCTCCTAATTTCATCAAAGAGAAAATCTATTTGCTGCCAATCTTTAACACTTTTACCAGGACAGAGCATGCCTCAGGCAAGAGTTACCTAGATAGAAGGTAATATCATTGTATTTTTTATTGCATTTATTTTTTATGATGAATTTTATTTATCAAGGGATGCTGTTTTATTTATCAAGGGAGTTTACCTAGGGATACTGTTTTTTCCATGGAGAGCACTGATGTAAGCTTTCTAGAATAAAAAAAATAGTTTTAACTGAAAACAAACTTAAGTCCATTTAAAGACGAATACTAATATAGGGGTACTGGCAGAAAAGAAGTTTGGGAAATACTGGCATAAGGGGAAAAAAGATATCATATCGAGGAAAATAAAACCTGTATTTCTGGAGGGGAGAGAAAGATTCTATTACTTGCAGCCTTCACGTATTCCTAACAGACAGAGGGACGGAGGGAATGCATGCATTCTAATCAGACAGCAAGGGCCCAAGCAAACACCCAGGGCTCCAGAAGCACAAGTAGCCCAGTTGTCCTGAGTGGGGTGTGGACACAGGGCATTCCTGAGCCATAACCACCAGGGCCAAGTGTAAGGTTTTAATTCATTAGGTAAGGGGAGATGTTGGAGGTTTCTGAGCTAAAAGATGACACTGTCAGAACTGTGCTTTGGAAAGAATCCTCTAGCAGCAAGTCTCATAGTTTAATACATTTATGGCTAAATGTATTACATTATCTCACTCTATAAAGATGACGAGGTGAAGCAGCACAGATGTAATCTTGGAAGCCAGAAGAGAGATGAAAATCTAGAGCCTTTTCACAACTACACAAGCAAATACTGCTTCCTTCTGGTTCCACGTCCATAAACTTGATACACAGAAACAGAAGCATTTCTTTTCCTTTTAATAACCCAACCGGTGCCCAGAAAACTTTTCCGCTGGCACATTTTGCCAGGCCCTGTTCCACAGGATGCCCACAGGGCAGCATCTGGATTCTTTAAGGGCCAAGCACCCACTTTGTATAGATGTCAGAGTATTAGCTTTCCTCCTCTTCCTGTCTTCTCTCCCCTCTTTCCTTCTTCCCCCCTTTTCGGCTATCTAAGTCTACGTAACACCTATAAGAGAGGTAAAGTGAGGACAGAGAAAGAGAATAAAGCTAAAATCAATCACTTTGAGGCCCTGGGGGATGAATAAAGCTAAAATATCCTATCAATTTAAGAAAATGCAGTGAAACTGAATTTGAAACCCTAACCCTAACCCTCACTTTTTTTAAAACCGAAAATTAAGACCTATTTGTTTGACGGCATTGTAAGTTTCAAGATTAAGGATTTTCTACTCCTTACCTTTAAGTGGTGGTACCTATTGGCAAGAGAGTAAGGGAGCACAGTTGTAACCGATACTGTAAACACTGCAGGTGTTCTGTTAACTGATCTCTGCTGAACTCTACAGATGAACCTATGGTGCCCATTTCTTCTGTAAACCATCCTGACTGAGGTCCACTGCACACTGGATGTCTGTGACCAACAGATGACTCTCTAACATGCTCACCTACTTCTGCCTCTAGCAGTTATGTGCTTATTAGGAGTCAGTTACGTTTGTTCCTAAATATGTTAATGCCTGTTGTACTTGTTATTGAAACTATGAATTTATTAAATTATATGTAAACCACGGAAATGTGAGAATAAATAGGAAGAGTTCTTTCTATGAAAATTAAGTTGAATGTTTTGGAAAGAGTTAGATAATGGTGATTAGCCATGCCTGTCCAATTAGATGTGAGTGAGATGCTGTAAAGTACTGGGGAGAATTTTTTAAAGTATAGAAAGTTCTTTTTGCAGATTGCCTCACAAGTGGCCTTAAGTTCCCACTGACAATAAAGAAATTAAAGGTGAACATTACAGATGATGAATTATGAGTGGGAATCTTTTGTAGAAAGATAATCACAACACCAAAGAGTATGCTCATATTCAAAGAAAAGGTGTTGGACCAAAATTAAAAGATTGACAAACAAACATACATTTATATGTTTTGTGCTAAAAAATAGAATGGTCAACATATGTGTACATTTAATTACCCCTTTTAACTCTCTTTTTGGAGTAGTGAATTAAGTACCTGTCCCTTAACCTGACCATGTCAGAGAAGGCAGCTTCCATGGTAATTATGCAAACTGAAAGGAAGGAAACACATTTTTGGAAATTCTCTATGAGGAAGACCTTGAACATGGGAACTCCCACCCTGAGCACAGTTCCAGGCCAGCCTGACACAGAAGCTGTGGAACAATCTGCCCTCAAGAGACCGTGAGGGTTTGGGAAGAAAAACATCAGTGACGATCACCATGGACTGAATACTACTGAGGTCCTTTCACACATTTTTCAGGAACCCAGAAAGTCTTCAGATGCTTGTAGGATCCTAGGGAATTCTGGGAGAGATCCCTAAAGGTGCCCAAGTTTGAATTTTTTGCCAGCCTTGTGAAATGGGAGCTTCAAGTCATAATTTAAGGATCATAAAGTATTTGTTTTTCTTGCTTGAGTGTGCATGTGAATGTGTGTGTGTACACAGAATGCATGGCCTAGAATGAATGGTTACACCATGAGAGCACGAGCTTTGTCTAATTTAGGGCTAGAAAAGTGCTGCTACTTCGGAGGCATTGAATAAATATTGGTGGAATAAAAGGATGCTATGTCAGTTTGATGAAAAGAAAATGATGAGGCTGATAGAGACTTCTGTGGCCATTCACGAAGGGCACTCTGGGTGAGCCGGAGGGTCAGTAGTACCGAATTTTTACCGTCACGTTTTTCTTTAGAAATCACAGCTTTGGTACGTGTGACTCCCAGATACTTTTCTCATTTCATCAACCATTCATCATGGAAAGGAGAGAGAGGGAGATTCATTTTTCTGAAGCAATTGGAAAGGCCCTCAGACTGCGGAGTGAGAAGAGGGGTGAAAAATTAGAAGCCTGCGGATGTGAAATTTCTGAGAAGAAGCTGGACACAGAGCTTAAGAAACAGAGAGGAGCACGGGATGATGTAATTTGATTCTTTCACGTGACAGATGAGGAAACTGAGCCCAGAGAGGAGATGCGATTGGCCCAGGGTCACACATCTGTTGGGTGGTTGAGCTGGGATAAGAACACAGTGATTCTTCCTCTACTGCTCTTTCCATGACACAATTCTGAACACGAGACCCGTGAATGACAAGGAAAAACAGAGCGGATAAGATGAGCCTAAGAGGAGAGAGAAAGAAAAAGTAGGATCGTCATCCCACTGTACTAGACCAGTCCCACATCAGATGAGGGGTCAGATAGGACTGATTAGCCATCCCCACTGACCAAGAACAGGTGGACAGTGGGGAGAAGAGCATTTCCGGTTTTGTGAATGTATTAGACGTTCCAAGATGACTCTTGGTGAATGAAGCAAATAAACTAATAGAGACTATAATCTATTAGAAATACAGCATCTTTTTTCTAATTCCAGTGCTTCTTAGAGCGCTTGACATAGCTTTTCTACACTCAGGAGTAGGACACAGAGAGTGCTCATCCCGCAGCAAATGGCATCGGCAATGCCTCCATTCGAGGGTACTCACACCGCGGCTCCATTCAACCTTGGAGGTTTGGGTGGCTTTTGCTGTCATCTCAAGTTAATAAGCCTAGAGAGGGAAATGGGGTCTGTCTCTATTTCAAATTCTGATACTTAGCTCATCATGGATTTTTTTGCATTGGTTTCGATTTTTTTAAGTATTGCATTACAATATTTATCTTGAGTACTGAATTTTTTGGCACCCCCTTAAATTCTACAGCCTGCTAACCTCAGCCTCGTCCTAGCCCTGTGTTAGGCTTTAACCTGTTCAGACACCCCGGAAGGAAAGAGGTTTCTTCTTTCCCTTTCTTTTTCATCTTCTCTCTTGTTCTATATTGTTGTTGTTTTTATTCACGTTCATGTAAACTGGAGCCATAAAAACAAGCCCCTAACAAATGAACTTCTTACCCTGACCGGCAATAGACAGGAGAGGTGTAAATGATCTGAATGTCACAAGACTCGAAGTAAACAGTTAACTGATTTTTTTGGGAGAAAAACAAATGCTAACCAGAAACACAATCACTTATTAAGTAAAATTTGTTCGAATCTGTGGAGGGAGCCCAGGGCTTGGCTGGTGCCAATGAGGACTGTGCATTAGGAGAGTCAGAGAAATATCCATGTGGGAAGGAGGGCATGGGGAAGACAGTACTTATCCTACTTCATGGTCTGAGGCAGGTAATAAAACCTGGAGAATGCAGATCATTCAACAACATAAAACACTGACATTCCAACATCCATAAAATAGGGATTTACAACAAATGCCACGTTCGCCTGACGCTTAGAGGCAACTTGCGTGAACACTCCTTCTTGGGTTAAAGTTGAACCACCTTTCTCTCATGATTTCATCCAAACATTCATTCTTAGTCCGTGTGCAGTCTGCTTAGTCTAAGGCAGTGGTTCTCAAACTTGAGTGTGTAGCAGAATCACCTGGAGGGCCTGATAAAATGAAGATTGCTGGACTCCTCCCCTGGAGTTGCTCATTTAGGACATCTGGGCTGGGGCCCAAGAATCTGCATGTCTCACAAATTCCAGGTGATGCTGATAGGCTGGTCCAGGAACCACACTTTGAGAACCACTGTCCTAAGGAACGCCCATGAATGTGCCTGTTAAATTCCTTGCTCCAGCTAGAGCCTAGGTTGCCTTGTTTGTTCACAGGATTCCACTCCTTGGCCACAGCTGACTGGACCAGGAGTAGGTGCCTTACCTACAGGCAGCTGACCCATAGGCTGGCCAGTGACTGAGCAATAGCCCGAGGCAGCTGATCAGATTTTTTTCTGATCAATTTTTTTAAACTGGTAAGTAATGAAAGAATAAGCCAGCCAGCAGTGGGAGCTAAATTAACCACGAGGCTATAATTCACTAATCACAAGGGCATAAGGCACCAGGGTAATCCAGGATTACGAGAAAGCAGAGATTCTGAGAAATATGAAAAATTCTAAGAAATTTAGAAAAGATCTTGGAGAAATAAAAATTAAACAGAGCAGAGGGAAATAACAAAGAGTTGGTAGAGAGAAAAGGATGGCGTGCGTCGCAATAATCTCGAAAGTAAAGATCCACTAACTCCTGCCGGGCGGGCCTGAATCAATAACTTGCTCGAGGTCTAGTGTCCGAGACCTGGCCCTACTCTTGGATTTCTTGAGTTACCTTTGGTCTGTTTGTGCACTAAAATAAATCAAAATTTTGAAACAACAAAATCACACTAATAAACAAACTCCGAGTATGTTTCTCTTGGATCATTTTGAGGTACCATCACTATCCAGCTTTCTACCACCAGTGAGAAAAAGCGTTTTTCCCTCCTAAAACTCAAGCTCTTGCAAATTGAAATTACCTTCCTCACCAAATCAGCTCATGGCATCACCTTCCCCTTTCTGCTACTAGCAGATCCCACCAATCTCTCCACCAGCTGGGCTGGAAGTGCACTTTGGTGAGTCTTTCTCTCTTTTCCCCACATCTAAGCAGTCACACACTCCTCATCCCATGGCTCCTCCCTTTAACACAGTCCCCTATTACCCCTGGCTTGCAGGAGTCTGCTAACTCTTCTCAGGCTCACCAGAGTGCACTTTTAGGAACCCTAATGTAAAAGTCCTGGATGGTTTCCTCAGCCTAAGGTCTGCCCTCACAGTATGGCTGTCAGCTTCTTGACAGTTGGGTCTTACCCTCTGTGGTAGGCAGAATACTATGCCTCAACCCCCAAAGATATCAGGTCCTATCCCCTGCAATCTGTGAATGTGACCTTATTTGGAAAAAGGGTCTTTGCAGATGTGGTTAAGTGAAAGATTCTGAGATGACAAGATTATCCTGGATTTTCCAGCTGGGCCCTAAATGCAATCACAAGGGTCCTTAGAGGAGAGCGGGAGATCATATGCACACACAGAGGAGAAAGTGATGTGGCGATGGGGACAGAGATGGTGGTCACCAGCCAAAGAACGCCTGCAGCCACCAGAAGATGGAAGAGGGAGGAAAAGATCCTCTCCCAGAGGCTCCAAAGGGAGTGTGTGCCTGCCGACACCTCGATTTCAGAATTCTGGCCTCTTGAACTCCGAGGGAATACATTTCTATTGTTTTAAGTAACCCAGTTTGTGGTAATTTGTTACACAGCAGCCAGAGGAAATGAACACACCCTTCCTTTCCACCATTCCTCCCCAGTCTTCTGCCTGCTCCTTGTCTCACCCCACCGCACCCCTTGAACAGTGACCTCTCAGCCCACGCTCTTCTCCACTTTTACATGAGTTGTTCTTTCATTTTGGACCGATGCTGAAATCTCAGCCATCCCTCAAGTCCTTTTTCATGAAATCTCTCTGATAGTCCCAGGAAGGATCTCTCCATTCTCTGACCCCTTCACTTGCTTCTCTGATGATTCCTTTTTATCTTGATTTACAGGAATATGTAAGGGTTTTCTTTTCTTTCCTCTATCACATTTCAACTAAACTCTAAGTTACTAGAAGGCAAAATTTTTCTTAAATGTGTCTGTTTCCCTCCCTATACTATGTGTCTTGCCCATAAGAGATGCTGAAAGAAATGGTGGGCTTGGGATATTGTTTCGAGTGCTTAGTGCAGTGGGTGGTATACTGAGAAACTAACTTGTGCTTTGCACCCCCTTCCTCAGGAAGGTTCACCAGGACGAGATGAGACTGTCCATCCAGTCTCCCTCCTGCCTCTTCCTCAGCCCAAGGGGAAGCCAGGAGCTGCTCTGCCTGTGAAGGGTTAGCAGGTGCTTGGGTGGTTCTAATTAGCACTAACTGCTAATGTGGAGATAGGGTTGAATGAAACCTTCACAATTCAGAGTTCAAAGAAAAGGAAAGCTGTCCAATCCGAGGAAGCAGGAGAGGGAAAAGAACTCTGAGAAAAGGATGGCCTGTGGCAGTGGAAAGGACTATTAGGGAAAAGACTCTGTGCCCCTGCCCAGAGCAGTGCCCCAGACAGAGGACAGGACAACAGCAGAGGTGAAGGCAACCACAGAGACCTGCGCTCTCCCTCAGGACGGCGTGTGCCCTCCCCCTGCTCCATCCCCTCTGAGCTGTTTTATATGATCTGGAAAAGGGAAGGAGCCCCAAATGGCTACTGCTGAGCTTCTTGCCAATTCAGACGGGAGTTAGAGATCCATACAATACAGAAATGTGACATTCCTTGCATCACAGGAGTCGTGGAAATATCCATACCTGCTATAATTATAAACGTGGAGGCATCCTCTGGCTTTGTTTCCAATACATTTCAGCATTGGAGAAAGTTTCTTTCTTTTCTTTTTTTTTCTGAAGTCTTTTTGTAATTGAAGTATAGTTGATGTACAATGTTGTGTTAGTTTCAGGTGTACAGCAAAGTGATTCAGTTATATATTCAGTTATACATATATAATTCAGTTATATATATATTCTTTTACAGATTCTTTTCCCTTATAAGTTATTACAAAATATTGAGTATAGTTCCCTGTGCTATACAGTAGGGAGAAAGTTTCTGATTACATTGCCCTTCAAATCTTGAACACTTACACAATGTAACAGAGAGAGCCAAGTATAGGAATCTGTAACTAACTGTCAGGGCAAATTTATAAGGGCCCTGCCCAAAGAGGCAAGCAGGGGTGGAAATCTATGCCGGCTTCTCTCAGCAAGCCAGGCATCCTGGCAAGGGGCTGCATTTTCCCAGAGGAAGGGTGCCTTTGTCTTTCCACAAAGATGCCATCCCCTAGCCTCACCACCCTGTACATTCCCGCTGAGGGAGCCTTTTTCTAATTTGCACAAAGGGGCCCTAGGGGCGAGATGCTGCCCTGTTTACAGAAGCCCAGATTTTGGGTAACAAAGATGACTAGCTATTTCAAATCCACCTGAGAAGTGTCTAGAAGAGAAACTGTAACAAAAAAAAATCAAATACATTTGTTGCTAATAAAAGTTAAGTGAGGGCTTCCCTGGTGGCACAGTGGTTAAGAATGTGCCCGCCAATGCAGGGGACACAGTTTCGAACTCTGGTCCGGGAAGATCCCACATGCCGCAGAGCAACTAAGCCCTTGAGCCACAACTACTGAGCCTGCTCTCTAGAGCCCGTGAGCCACAACTACTGAGCCTGTGCACCACAACTACTGAAGCCCACACGCCTAGAGCCCGTGCTCCACAACAAGAGAAGCCCCCTCTGGCTGCAACTAGAGAAGGCCCGCGCTCAGCAACGAAGACCCAATGCAGCCAAAAATAAAAATAAATAAAATAAGTGATTTTTAAAACAAAGATTAGTCCTTAAAAAAACAAACAGTTAAGTGAAAATGCTAAACACTGCAAACATTTTGCTCTTTAATATGATACATACAACCATGGTCCTAACTTTAATCCCCTTTTCATGTAATAAATCTATCTATGCATCTTGATCCAAAATGGACCTAAAATTAACCAAAATAGAGGATATGAAAAATGACTATAGATAAATCTGAATTCCGAGCCCAACCCTGAGGGAACCCATCTATTTTGTGAATGTCAGAAAACAGGCCTCCATAAAAGCTCTCTTCTTAGGGGGAGAAAGCCATTCCAGGATATAAGCGATGAGATACTCCCAAAGAAGTTCAATCAAAGCAAGAACTTAAGCTAGCGTTCTGGGAATGCAGTGACGAGCCTAACAGAAACCACACTGACCCGGCCAGCTGGGCCTCCTTCTCCGTGGCCCTCCCCACCTTTGCAACTGACTTGGGACTTCAGGAAGCAAAAGGCAGTGCTTAGGTTGCAAATCCAAAATAAATCAGAGGAGTCATGAAGCCATTTTTCCTAGTTATTCCTATAAATTGGAGCTGCGTTCGGTCTCTCCTCAGAAGTATCGTGTCGGGCTGGAGAAGGAGAGAAAACAAACATGCTGGCCAGCATTTGGGGGCATAGCCAAAAGGCACTAAGCAGAATCTTGGTGGCCTTTCACTGTCCTGTCACGCAAACACAGACCAACCTGCGAGAGTTCACAGCTTCCATTTTATAGAACCGCTCCCCTGGTCACTCTTTCCCTTTTCCTCTTTCCTCTCTTCTCTCTTTCTATCCCCTCATCTGCCACGAAACACATTGCAAAAAGGTGGGAAATGGCCAAATGGTTCAGATCGTCACAATTTCTGCTTTCCTCCTCCAATGTCCCTATCGTGTCTTCACGTTTCGACTCCACAGCAGACTTCAAAGGTTTCCCTGATGTAGAATGCACTTTCCAGTTTAGAGGGAACCGGGAGTTGCCCACCTCCCTACCGCCACTTGCAAAACTGTTACCAGAAATATAACTGCAAGACTGAAAGCAGAGGTTTAGAAAAAAAAAGAACTACTCTCCAGTTCAAGTTCTCAAAGGACTCTCCTTGTAGCCATTTGCCTCCTCTTTTGAAGCCAAGGTCTAGGTTATTAGTAGTCGTCATTTTTTAAAAACTAGGTTCCTAGGGTTGGAACAATAATGTGATTCAGCTTGGCTTTCTGCGTATAGATCCCAGAAAGCCTGGCTCCTTGGAGATGGATTAAAATCATCAACAGAAGTCTCCCAAAGATTGGTCAGCAGACTGCTACCTGAGGACGACGTAAGAATCACCTGGGGATGCTGTTGTGGGCTCCCGTCATGGAGATGCTGTTTCAGTGAATCTAGGGACCAGGAATGGAATGTGTAGCTCTACAAGCTCCCACAGTGATTATGGTGCATACCCAGGTCTCGAAAGCACACTTATTCTAGAATCTGCAGTGAAGAATGGTGGTTATAAGCATGGACTCTGAAGCCAAACTGCCTGGCTCTACCCCTTATGAGCTGTGCAAGCTTGGGCACGCGCCTTAACCTCCCTGAACCTTCATTCTCTTGCCATGAAAGAGGGAGCACTTACCTATTGTGATGGAGCTAGACTGGGGCATGCAAACTGGAGATCCATGGCCACCAGATCCACTCAACCATCTCTTATTTTTGCTGGCACAACTTAATATATACTTTAAAAAATATGAACTGAATGCCTTTAGATGGCATGCCAGTTCTAACTAACAACTTCCTACTGTTCTATGTCCTGCTGCCCTATTCACATTGGTGAGTTATCTGCCTGTCATTTGAATTTCTGACCCCAGGGTTTGCCATGGGGTGCATACCCTGTAGTCACCCATCCCTGTCACAGGAAGCTGGCTGCTGTCAGCAATGTGGGTGGTGGGTGTGTTGGTGAGAGGATGGTACACGCCCCCAGGGCTGCTCCTGAGGGTGGCTTAGCATGGGGAAGAAGAGACCTATGGATACAGTACCAAAAAGCTCCTGACTGAGTTTCGAGGTGTCCTGACCCCAGATCTTACACCCTCTCCACCCTGGAAGAGCACCTGCAGCCAGCCTGGGTTTAGTGGCTGTACAACTTGAGGCCCAATATGGAACGTCTATCAGGACTATAGGGTATCCCTGGAGACCTGTGATTCTTAGATATAGGTGGTCATAGGTTTTTCCTCAAGGTGCACTTTAGGATCATGAAACCAAGCTTGGAACCTCAGCCAGCTTCCCTGTATCTTCCTCAATCTGCAGTGTCCACTGGACTTTTTTTTTTTTTAAAGAAGATGTTGGGGGTAGGAGTTTATTAATTTATTTATTTTTGCTGTGTTGCGTCTTCGTTTCTGTGCAAGGGCTTTCTCTAGTTGTGGCAAGCGGGGCCCACTCTTCATCGCGGTGCGCGGGCCTCTCACTATTGCGGCCTCTCTTGTTGTGGAGCACAGGCTCCAGACGCGCAGGCTCAGCAATTGTGGCTCACGGGCCCAGTTGCTCCGCGGCATGTGGGATCCTCCCAGACCAGGGCTCGAACCCGCATCCCCTCCACTGGCAGGCAGATTCTCAACCACTGCGCCACCAGGGAAGCCCCCTCCACTGGACTTTTGAATTTGGTTCATTTAACAGAAATTGAACACGTTTGCACACTGTTCATATTCAACCAAACTAACTCACCTTTCCAAACTTCCAGAAGACCAGTTACAAATATTTGGTTCCAAAGCCCTCGTAGGTCTAGGCTCAGAAAGACTATTCCAAATAATACATTTAAGCTTCCTTTCTTTCATGGCATTACTGGATCACTGTGGTGTCATCAGTGCCACACACCGATACCTACTGTTTCTCTCCTCCCTGCCACAGAAGGCTGAGCTTCCAGGCCTTCTTGTGGTAAGACGGGGGCCCTTTGACAATTTCCAGGCAGTGGGTGGTCACTTTCAGCCAAAGCTCTTCCTCTCCTTACGGTAACCAGCTGTTGGGGAGCAAATCTGCCACTCCAAAGTGTCTCTTTAGCACGTAGGTTATTTCGAGCTGAAAACAATGAAGGCCCGAAAGACTCAGGAAGAAATTTTGACTTTCCCCCTAACTGCCTAAAAAGTAAATTAGATAGAGGGCCTGTTCCCAGAATAGAGCTTTCACCAGAGACATCTGCAAAGAATATGGGCTTGGTGTCGGGGGAGAAACAGGGCCTAGAGATGCATCCACTCTAAGTCCCATTGTTTCTGCACAGCCCAGAAAACATTTATTTACCAAACCTTTGCTTTTCCATCTCCAGGTCAACTGCCTTCCCCCTTTTTGAAGTCCCAAGCCCTTACAACATCTTCTTTTATCTTTAGCTGAAGATGGTATTTAAGGTGAAGGTTTCAGCCATTTGGGCAAGTTACTCAGTTTTTCTGGGTCTCCCCAATTGTAGACATGCTATTAAAATGTTGTCTGATTTTCTCCTGTTAATCTGTCTCACGTCAGTTAGACCAGCCAGAAGAACCTAGAGGGTAGAGGACAATTTCTCCCTCCCTAACACAGCGATGTTCTAGACACCTGTTCTGTACACTTGGACCCTGGAGTAAGAACACAGAGGCAAGCACCCAGCCAAGCTGTGCTGAATATATAATAGGAATTAGAAGTAAACCTTATCTTCAGTGGTGGTTTTAAGCCGGTGAGATTTTGGAGTTGTTGGTTACTATGGCACTGGTCTAGCCCATCTGGACTAATGAAAATATTATTCACTAAAACGAAGTGGGAAATGCCATTTCAAAAACATTTTCCAAATCAGAAGGTGTGAAGAAAGAGAGTATGTCTTGGAAACTCTATACTGCTGAACTATTGTTTGCCTTTAGGCCTTAGGCCATCTTTATTATATTGGATATTCTGAAGCCAATTAAAAGGATAAGAATGATGAATTAGTTTTCAAACATGGCTGCAAATTCTTTGGGATTCTTTCCATTAAGAGGTGGGTCTAGTCCCTCTTCCCTTGAAACTTGGCAGCCTTATTCAACCAATACAGTTTGACAGAAGTGCTGTTCTGTGACTTGTGAGCCTGGGTCACGAAGCCCGGCAGCTTCCCCACATTGCTCTCAGCAATGTTATATGCAAGGAGACTTACTATCTCGAGGCCAAAAAGGTAAAGAGGCCTCCAGAAGACTCCAGCTCCCAGCCATTTGAGTCACTCCCAGTTTTTCTAGTTTTCCCATCAGAGACCCCAGACATCAGGGAGCAGAGGCAAGCTTTCCCACTGTGCCACGTCCAAATATTCCTAGCCTACAGGGTCCATGAGCGGGCAGAAATCATTGTCGTAGGGTGCCACCAAGTGTTAAGGTGATTTGTGAAGCAACAATAGGCAACCAGAGTGAAAGGTGAGCCGTCTAAACAGAACTTTAGGCTGATACATTGCTTGACCATTCATGAGGTGGGGAAAGAAGTTACGGCTTAAGTACAGTGAGAGAACTTATAGTATGTTGGTTAAATGCGTGGATCCATTAGGCTTGGGCTTAATTCCATCTCCAGCCCTCACTAGATAAGGTTCTTAATCTCTCTGTGAGTCACTGTATTTTACTGCGCATCAATTTTGAAACTGGGACGCTAATAATCGTTCCTGCTCCACAGGGTGATAAACATGAAATGAGATACAGCATGGCCCTCAGCAGCATCCCCAGCCCTGCACTTGTGACTCTGTCACTGAAGGCTGCCAGGAGGCCTCACCCTGCTAAATATGCAGCTTGCACATATGAACATCAGATAATTCCCGCTCTTGCCTAAGCAGTCTTGGAAGCCAGAAGATGTTATGTTTCCTGGCTGGGTTTAGGTCACAGGCAATAGAACTGGCTACACAAGAAGACAGAGAATTGATTTACTGGCTTGCAACAGTCTTGGGAAAAGGAAATTCCTTTCCTTGCTCTCATCTATAGTTTGTGCCTCGGGTTCTGAAGTTTTAATTCTTCCTCAGCAGTTTTTAATAGCTGACACTGAATATGTACCATGTGCCAAGCACTATTCCAAATTCATGCGTTGAGTTAATCTTTATAATAGATGGTTATATTTTATGTAATCTCTAACAGATATATCTATCACGTGAGGTAGGTAGTATTATCCCCATTTTACAGATGAGAAAACTGAGTCTCAGAGGCATTACATCACTTGCTCAAAGACACACAGCTGGTAAGTGGCAGAGCTGAGCTCTGAATCCAGTTGGTGCCATGATTTTAACAGCAAAGCTGGGCTGTATCTCACTACCCTAGACTGCCCTTCTACTGAGGGAAAAGTTTCCATTTTCTGAATATTTAAAATATTTGTCTTCATGCCTTTACTGTAAAAGGTTTCTCTGTTTCAGGTACGCTATTTGAAAACTACCTTTTTAAGAACTGTGAAATGCGGCGATCACAGGGAAGTGCATAAACGTTACATACTTGAATTACATGTAAAGCTGGTGCTTGTACTTCTGAGGCCCTCGAGCATTTGAGTTCTACATGAACTCATCAAATTTTTTCCCTAGTTAGCATGACATACTGTCAGCACATATAGCCCATGTCCAAGATTTTTCTTTAGCAATGTTCTTTATGAGATTAAAGGACTTCCTTTTGATTTCTATCTGCAGAGTTTTTATCATGAATAGATGATTTAGGAAAGCATTTTATCAAATGCTTTTCTGTATCCATTTTGTTATTATTGATACTTTCTAACTTAATTGCCCTTGTGATAATACTCTGCATTGTTTCAATGCCTAGTTAATTGTTATACATAGTTAATTTTTGTTTTGTTTTTTGTTTTTTTGCGGTACCCGGGCCTCTCACTGTTGTGGTCTCTCCCGCTGTGGAGCACAGGCTCCGGATGCTCAGCCTCAGCGGCCACGGCTCACGGGCCCAGCCGCTCCGCGGCATGTGGGATCTTCCCGGACCGGGGCACGAACCCGTGTCCCCTGCATGGGCAGGTGGACCCTCAACCACTGCGCCACCAGGGAAGCCCCATAGTTAATTTTTATAGTGAATTTTCATACATGTTCCCTGTGTCATGAAAACAATTTATATGTTGATATTGTTTGCTGTAGTATCTATATGTCCATTAAATAAGGCATGTTAACAATGTTGTTCAAATATTCTACAGCCTTATTAATTTTTCTATCTCCTTGTTCTAATAATTCCTGAGAGGGCTGTTAAAATATCCCAGGGCTATTGTCAGTTTCTCTATTTCTTCTTATAGTTTTACCAATTTTTTGCTTTATAAATTTAAAATTATTAGGTCTTCCTGGGAGGAGTTAAAGTTTTGATCATTTTAAAGAGTCCCTCTTTATATTAAGCAATACTTTTGACCTTTATCTGAAACTAACAGAGTCAGATTTTTGGTTGTTAGTTGTATATATTTTTCCATTTTTTTAACTTTCAAACTTTCTGTATTTTTATGTAAAATGTGTCTCTTATAATGAGCTTGTACTTGTCTTTTTAAAAAAATCCAAACTTTGTCTTTTCCCTGGAGCACTTAGCTCATCTATATTTAAAGTAATAACAAATACATTTGTGTTTAAATCTACCATCTTATATGCTTTTTATTTGACCAACCTGTTTTTCTTTCTTCTCTTGGATTGATTTTTTAAAGTTATTCCCTGTTTTCCTCTCTTAGGTTGGAAGTTATATTCTTTCTATTTTTGTGTGTATGTCTGTGATGGTCACCTAGAAACTACAACATGAATCCTTGACCTATCAAAGTCTAATAATGATCCATAAATTTACTTTCTTCCAAAATATGCAAGGATCTTAGTATATCTTAAGTATGATTACTCTCACAGTTCTTAGAGCTATTATGGTTGTCTATTTTAGCTCTTTATAGTATTAATATGATAAAAATTTTCAGCACAATAAGACATTACTATTAATGTTTTATATAGCTAATGTTCACATAAACCAACCCCTATTTTTAATTTTTCTTTGCTTTTTATTCCTTGATGCATCTCTGAGGTTCATGGGGGATAACTTTCCTCCTAACTGAAGAATATCTTAGAGAATTTCTTTCTGTATGGGGCTGCTCATAGCTCATTCTCTCAGTTTTTGTCTGTCTAAAAACGTCTTCATTTTGCTTTCATTTTAGAAAGACTGTTTTAGACTGTCAGCTATTTTACTTCAGCCTTCTGATTGTCAATGTGGCTGTTGAAAAATTAGTTGTCAGTCAAACAACTTGTCTTTGATCTTCTGTAGTTTTAGTCTGATGTGTCTAGATGTGCATTCATTTTTATTTACTCTGCTCAGGCTTCTAGCACCAGTGGATTGCTTTCCTTCATTCGTTCTGGGAAATCCTCAGCTATTATCTTTTCAAGTTTTACCTATACGCCAGTCTCTCTCCTCTCCTTTTGAGACTCCAATTAAATTATGCTGGACCTCAATGTATCCTCCACGTGTCTTACCCTCTATTCTATATTGTCTATTGATTCTGGTACACACTGCTTTGTCTCTTCAGGTGCTTTGTAACCTTTTACCGTTTGCTGGCCATTTTGTTTGAAAAAGTTATTATAGAAATAACTTGAGACCTAGGATATCGCTAGCATCCTTCATCACCTCCTGTGAGATGCCTGAGGGCACTAGTAGTTCAGTGCCGTGGCTTTATAACCTCTGGATCACAGTCTGTAGCCTACCTTTGGAATGATTCCCTTCAAATTTACAGTCTAGAACAGGGGTTACTGTACCAAGATCTCTGCCTTTGGCGAGTTCTTAGCTCTAACTATTTTTCCTTCGGCCACAGGAATGTGCCACACAGGTCTGCCTCTTAGCCTCCTTTGGTTTGTCCTTTGGGTGGCAGAGGCAGGTGGAAATAGACCAGGTTCTGCCTTGGACCTGATGCCTGTCACCGACACCTTGTGTAATTTGCCAAAAGCAGCTCTTCTTAGCCCTTCGCCTGGGTAGGCAGATGCCCTGGGATAGAGAGAACTCTGGCTCATTTCCCTGAGCCCCAACCTCCTTCCTATTCATGTTGCTATCTTATTAGGTCATTGGTCATTGATGCTTTTCCAAAGATACTTTTACAGATTTCTTTCAGCTTTTCTCTTTTCAGAGGGAAGGTTAGTTTGAATCATCTATCCCACCCATACTAGAAGTCCTTCACACAGACAGGGTTTTGTTTTGGTTTTGGTGATCACTTTCCTGCCAATATTAAATTTCATATGAAATCTAGATTTCTGAAAATTCAGGGGATCTGGCAACCCTGGGCTCACAGATTAACAAGGCAGTAACTGGAGAGAGCTGAGTGTCACCAGAGTTCCCACTGTGCTCTATGGTCTTAAACTAGCCCCAGTCTAGAATTGGCTGCCTGTCTTGATAGGCATCTGAATTGGCCACCACTGAATAAGCAGTAATGAAATAGAAGCAATTAGATGATTTCAGTATTAATGAGAATACATCTTACCTGGATAGTTCTATATCCAGGAATCTAGGACATTCTAACTTACATGTTTTCTTTTTCTGAAATAGGCAGTCTCACTGTGAGGGGCTTGAAGGCTGTGAGTGAGGGCCGGCAGATTTGAACGGGGAGCCAGAACAGTTTTGGGGAATGAAGGGGCTGAGGTCGTCCCCAGCCCGCGGTCTCTGAGATTCAGATTCTCCACGTGGACTGAGCTGTCTCCTCTCAGCCCAGCCCTCCCAGGGGCACTCCCGAGGCTGGCAAAGCAGCGTGCAAAGGAAGCTACAGAGAGACATGAGGAGACTCTAGGTCCACTTTGGCAGGGAGAACCCCTGGCTGAGCACAGTTCTGAGAACACAGGCTCTTTTCCTTTCCCACCTTGAGAAACCACCGAGGCCTAGGGGGATCTTCAGTGGCCTAGCCCATCATCTCCTTTCAGGCCCACCATTGGGGAGCACACCCTGGGGTGGTGATACTACTTCTCCAGGGGAAAAGTTAACAGTCTCTTTGCATGTCCCATAACTGCCACCTCCCAGCCCACTTGATGCAACTGGTCACAGGTAGCATTGTGGCATTCTCTAGCCTCTAGAAGGTACAGCCTTCTAAGAGAGGACTAGTTCTTTGGAAAGGATTTGAGGACATAAACAGGGATAGGAAGTCTAAAGGAGAAACTAGACTTCCCACTGCTCTGGAATTGTGGGGCTCAGGGGTTGCATCTGAGAATACTCTTAGAGGATGGGTTGGGAGCAACAGTGATATGCCAGACTGAAGACGGGCACCCTGATTACCCTATTTTTTCATAGCTGGGTGCACATCCCTGTGTGTGTATATATATATATATATACGCGGGCCTCTCACTATTGTGGCCTCTCCTGTTGCAGAGCCCAGGCTCCGGATGCGCAGGCTCAGCGGCCATGGCTCACGGGCCCAGCCACTCCACAGCACGTGGGATCTTCCCGGACCGGGGCACGAACCCACGTCCCCTGCATCAGCAGGCAGACTCCCAACCACTGCGCCACCAGGGAAGCCCACCCTATATTTTTTGATACCACATAGCATAGCACCCTAGCTAAGACCATGGGCTCTGGGGCCAGAGCCTAGGTTCAAATACCAGCTATATCATTTAGAAATAGTAGGTTATTCAAATCCTCAGGGCCAAAGTTTTATCATTTGCATAACAAGAATGGATGAGTACGAATCCCATTGGACTGTGGTGAGAATCAGATATAACTCACACAAAACACTTAGCATTCTACCCTAACCCAATACAGGCAGGCATGTAACACAAGCTCATGAATATATTATTACTGTTGTTATTCTTGAAGCAGGAAGCCTGGCTTGCTAGGACCGCAGGGGGCGGAAGTGAGTAGACCAGCATTCCAGCCCCAGCGTGTTGACCTTTGATAGACAGACAACAACTCCTCTGCCTTGTGCTTCCTTGTCCATAAAATGAAGTTCATACGATCTTTTCTGACGGAAGATCAGATACAAAAAGATTAAGAATATCACCAGTGTTCTCAGCTCTTTGAATGAAAGACACCCAAAGTCACTCTGGTCAGAACTAAGATCTCTCTGTATCAGTCAGATGCTCTGGGCCCCAGGAAATCCCTTCCTTTTTTGTTTGTGTGCAGGGGGGACCCCTCTATCCAGCCAGAGGGAACACAGTCAGATGGCAGGTGGACAAGACAAAGCTGAAAACAGACGGAACAGGCGTGCCTACACTCGGAACACATTCCTTCAGGGTGTGTCTGTGTCTAAAGCAGTAAGTTAGCGAGGACCACCACAGGGAGAAAGGGCAGAAGCAACCGGGGAAGAAAGAGAACTTGGGCTGTGAGGCTGTCTGAGCAGGGGCGGCACAGCGGAATCCTCAGCGCCAAGCTCTAAGGCGACAGCAGCGAGCCCTCTACGTATAGCCTTCCCTGCGATATAAACACCGTGCCTGGAATTTATGGGCGATGAATATACATTTTACGAGTGCAGTGACTGAAAGTTTCTTCCACTTTTGACAAAAGAATATGTTCTTCCGTGGACTTTGCCTCTGTGACGTGGCTGCCATACTGCCCTTAAGTCCTTGAAGGATGCTGTTGGCCTTTTCATCGAAGTAGTGCTAGACTGTCTACCTACAATTTTGGCAAGGCTTCCTATCTCTGTAAAATCAAATCAGAACTTTCTTCATCCCCAGGTTATTCTGAATCTCTCAGTTTGACTAGTGTAATTGTGTGAAGAAAACACAGTCTAACACTACGGAGTTGATACCGAGGTACGGTTTCTATGGTGATGCAAAGTAAAACTGATTTTCTTGTTTTGTTAAGTTTCTGAGAAGTGGAAACAGGTCTTCAAAGGTCTCGGGACATTTGTCTGGGTTATTTTCTGCACTTTTTGTAGTCTTCCAGGAGGAGAGAATAGCAGAGGCCAGTTACCCCTATAAATGCCTCCTAGTGGTTTGGATTTAGAAGGATTTATCTGGTCTGGAGGGAAAGTCAATCCTGCCAAACAGAGGTGGAAATAAGGATGCTGAAGGTTACCAGAGCAGGAACGCTCAGACTTGAATGTGGACACAGATCCCCTGGGGAGCTTCTTAAAATGCAGAATCTGATTTGGCAGGTCTGGGGTGGGGCCTGAGATTCTGCATCTCAGAAGCAACCAGGTGATGCTGATGCTACTGAACCAAGGACTACTCTTTGGGCAGCAAGAGTTTCAGGTACTGGTAGAAACAGTATAAATTATATCTGCTTTTAAACTGCTTAGTGAATCGTATTCATTACACGGATGGTGAATTCATCAGGACTGCAAATTCTGAGCAGTATCAAAATGAAATACCCTATGTTGATGTAAGTCGGGGTCAGCAGTTGGATTCACCAACAGAGAAATGCCCAGGTGGTTAAAGACAGCACAAAATGTACAGCTGGAAAATCTTAGTCAGTTATCAAAGTACCTTAGCTTTTGTTAAATACCATACTGCCCATCCTCATTGTGATACCTGAGGCTGTAACTAAAAGCAAACCAAGAACAAAAAGCAACAATAGACTTGGCTTCCTAAGGGATGTGGGGCTTCTGTGGGCGGTGGGTTTGAGGGTCACTGAGAAAGCATCTGAAATGCAATCATGCCTTGTGAGCCACTCCTGGGAGCCCCATTCACACCAGGACACAATGTCAGGGCACTCCTGGCTTTGCACAAGTAGAAGTGGCCCACGCTTGCTGCCCATGTGTTCTAAGTACTGCCCAGGACTCTCTCTCATACCTTTCTTATTTCACACCATTGTTCCACAAGTTCCTCCTGAACAGTTCTCCTTTGTCTTCCAACGTAGTTCTAAGGCTGCTCATCTGAAAATCATTTGTAAGCAACTGCTTTAAATAGAAAAAAGAAGGAATCCTTCCTATAAGAAACCAAACACCTGAAAAAGGAATTCGATCTCATGAAACAAACACACTCGAAGACATTCTCCTTTCAGGTTTTCTTGCCATCAGATGCTGGGGATTCAATCTCAGAAGGCCAATTTTGGAGATTTCCAGGGATATTTGATACTTGTTTTGAAAACATTAAAATTCATCTCTCTGTATAAACACACATGTGAATACGAATGTAATTGTACCTTTTACAAAATGTGTTGTTGAGCCAAACTCATTTGGACGTACGCTTCCCTGAATATAATCAGAAATTGTGCCTTATGTTCAAAAAGGCCAGAGTCAGCAAACTAGAATCCTCGGGCTGAGTCTGGTCTACCACCTGCTTTTTGGATAGCCTGTGAACTAAGACTTAGCTTTACGTTTTTAAATCATTGAAAAAACAATCAGAAGAATACTTTGTGACGTGTGAAAGTTATATGAAATTCAAAGTTTAATACCCATAAATAAATTTACTTATTCATTTATGTATTGTCTGTGGCTGCTTTTATGCTACAGTGGCAGTTGAGAAGTTGCAACATGGACAATATGACTAGTGTTATGGGTTGACTCGTGTCCCCCACTCCCACATTCAGCTGTTCCAGCCCTAATCCCCACTACCTCAGAATGTGACCTTTGGAGATAAGGTCTTGACAGAGGCAATCTAATTAAAATGAGGTCATGGGGGTGGGCGCTACTCCAATATGCCTGGTCTGCTTGCAAGGGGGGAAATTTGGACACAGGTACACACAGAGGGAAGATGATATAAAGAGACAGAGGGAGAAGACAGCTATTTACAAACCAGGGAGAGAGGCCTGGAACACATCCTTCCCTCACAGCTCTTAGAAGGAACCAACTCTGCCAACACCTTGATCTTGAACTTCTAGTCTCCAGAACTGTGAGACAATACATTTCTGCTGTCAAAGCACCCAGTCTGTTGGACTATTACATCAGCCCTAGCAAACTATTACAGCGAGCAAAACTTAAAGTATTTACTATCTGGTTTTTACAGAAAAAGCTTGCTAACACCTACTCCATGGGACTAATTTAAAAAAAATTTTTATTGGAGTATAGATGATTTACAATGTTGTGTTAGTTTCAGGTGTACAGCAAAGTGAATCAGTTATACTATATCAATACATATATCCACTCTTTCTTATATTCTTTTCCCATATCGGCCATTACAGAGTATGGAGTAGAGTTCCCTAGGTCCTTATTAGCTATCTATTTTATATATAATATAAAATAGTATATGTCAATCCCAATCTCCCAACTCATGGGACTAATTTTTTGCATTTAATGCTTTGAAGCCAGCAAGCACATGCCTCATAACAAGCGACAGAGACTCCAGAAATCCTCTCTTTATCTCACACCTACCCTAGTCTTTAAATACTTTTTCTCTGGCAAATGAGTTGGGAACAACCAACCAATGGCACATTATCTTGGATAAAACAGAATTATTGAACAACCCCAACTCAGTACCTCTCGCTTCAAGCCAGGAGGGCAGCAAATTTGATCCACTAACTCCATGGATGTAAGAATTTTAAATAATGGGAGGAGGGAGAAAAGGAAAGGAGAATGCACAGACAGGAAGAGAATTTCAAATTCATTTTTGAACCTTTCAATATAGTATTATGTAACTAAAACATTGTGTCACGGGGCCCCGGCACCCTCTTATAAGACCAACATCTTTAAAAGCTGCCGGTTCGCTTGGGATATCTCCCATAGATCCAGTTGGCCCTCAGAGAATTTAATGGCAGATGATAAGACAAGACAAGTCAATTCCATTATAAAACAAATTGCTAGTTAGTCTGGGACTTTTTGATCCTCGCATGATCAAAACTCTGGTCTACATTGCTATTAATAAAAATAATGGCAAGAACGAAATTATTAATGACAGCAAACATTTAGTGAGCATTTTTTATGTACCAGGCATTGTCCAAAACACTTTAAATGAATTATTTCATGTAACCATCACAATAATCCTATGAAATAAGTATTTTTATCCTCATGTGACTGATAAAGTAACTGAAGTTTACAGAAATTAAGTTGCCCAAGATTACAGAACTGGAAAATGGCAGACCCAGGGCTCAAGACCAAGGATGTGGGTGGGGTTCCAAAGCCCAGCCTCTCAACGTGGGCCACGTGGCCTCAACGGTATATGAAAAAAGCAAAATCTTGGTGCCTCCACAGTTTCATTCCCCTGAAAAAGTCACTGTGTTTTCTTCCTCTTTGTATTAAGCATGTCTCCATTCTGATGCTTTGACATTTGGGACCTTGCTGACACTGGAAGGGACAGCTCCTTCAGGATTAGCTAATTTCTAGAGAGAGCAGAAAGCTCTCCTGGGGGCCCCCTCTTTTATAATTAGAGCAACGAATCCAGAGCTCACTCCCCAACCACCTGCTTTGTTGGGCTCTCACACTCAGACCACTAGCCACCTGCCCTAATCACCCCAGGGCCAAGTACCTGACAACTAGGAACGTAGGAAGCCCTATGCCCCAGAGCCTGCTGAAATTGTTCAAACTAGCTAATCCTAACCCTACGAACCCTGCCTCCCTTCTTCCTTTCCATGGAAACCACAATAAAAGCTCTTAGCTACATTTCCCCCTATGCCTTCTGCCTCATAACCAACCCTGGTTCCTCCCCCGCCCCGCCCCACCTTGGCAGTGCATGGAGTGACTTGTCTCACCTCTTGGGAATGGTGAGTAACAAGCTACCTTTTCAATGACAATCCTCTCCTCACCTACTGGCCTCACCATACCCCAATAATAATAAAACCTACATTTTAAAACACTTTTATAGCCTCATCTACCTCCCATGCCCCTATAATTAAGTTTCGAATACCAAACAATGCCTTACATGATGACTTCTACCAACAAAGGTGCTCGGAAATGAAACCAAGCAACCAACCACCCGCTCCTCCCCTAAAAAACAAACAACGAAAAACAGTGAAACAAGAGTTTCATAAACCTTTCGTTGTTTCCCCTCCTGCCTAAGGCTGAAGCATTCTGCTATTGATATGCCGCTCTCCTGAAGTTTGCGTCATACCTCCCAACTTTCCTGGGAAGCGAAAACAAAGGATGCGGAACCCC